>NC_069138.1:39148711-39448711 GCF_026914265.1 Mya arenaria | reverse complement strand
GCTGATAAATGTCAAGCTGATTTAAAAAAGAGGAACATCGATAGAGACCTTAGGTAGCTATTATATTTATTATACCTCGCTCATAAAATCATCTATATAATACTTGATATATAAAGCGGGAACATGTTGAATTCCCCTCTCCACTGCACTTTTTAGCCTTGCGAACAGTCTCGTGTCTGAAGCTCAGACTCGGTTTGTGCATATGACCAGCGGCCATGATTACGAACAGTCTCGAGTCTGAAGCTCAGACTCGGTTTGTGCATATGACCAGCGACCATGATTACGAACAGTCTCGTGTCTGAAGCTCAGACTCGGTTTGTGCATATGACCAGCGGCCATGATTACGAACAGTCTCGTGTCTGAAGCTCAGACTCGGTTTGTGCATATGACCAGCGGCCATGATTACGAACAGTCTCGAGTCTGAAGCTCAGACTCGGTTTGTGCATATGACCAGAGGCCATGACTACGAACAGTCTCGAGTCTAAAGCTCAGACTCGGTTTGTGCATATGACCAGAGGCCATGATTACGAACAGTCTCGTGTCTGAAGCTCAGACTCGGTTTGTGCATATGACCAGAGGCCATGACTACGAACAGTCTCGAGTCTGAAGCTCAGACTCGGTTTGTGCATATGACCAGAGGCCATGACTACGAACAGTCTCGAGTCTTAAGCTCAGACTCGGTTTGTGCATATGACCAGAGGCCATGATTACGAACAGTCTCGAGTCTGAAGCTCAGACTCGGTTTGTGCATATGACCAGAGGCCATGACTACGAACAGTCTCGAGTCTGAAGCTCAGACTCGGTTTGTGCATATGATCAGAGGCCATGACTACGAACAGTCTCGAGTCTGAAGCTCAGACTCGGTTTGTGCATATGACCAGAGGCCATGACTACGAACAGTCTCGAGTCTGAAGCTCAAACTCAAGTTGCAAAACTGCAAATCTTCATATCTTTGTTACTTTCCTTCTTGTTGAGTTTTGATGACGAAATTTGCTGATTGTATTACTATTTAAAAAGCTTTTTTTGGTATATGAATGGAATAAAAAAGATTTTTTTGTTTATTAAATAAAAGTGCTTTTCGAAGTCTAGATTTAGTCTTGCAACTGTTCGTCATCATATGCCCAAATATTTGACAGCTTGGATTTTCATTTACATGGAAGAAGCATGTTACATTAACTCTGATGACTACCCCTGCTGTGCTTGTCGAAGACCCTTCAAGGGTCGTTGTATGTTCCAAGTTGTATGGTAGGTATTACGTCTACAGAGGCATAAGCTATTGGCAATTATTTTTTATCGATACGTTTTTAAATGCCATAAACTAATTATATGTGTTGTTTTTAGAGTAGTTGTCCCTCATGCAATTTGAGTATTAATTTATAGCCACATTCACAATTTTCTCTGTGTATGTGTCTATATTTTATGCAGAGAACATTTTATTACTGGTTGCATTAGGCATCTTTATCACTTGTTATGAACCTTCTGATACAGATACATGTCGACATAAAGGTTGTTTTTTTCTTCAAATGTATGTTAAGTAATATACAGAACACAACCATCAAGTTGAAGATCTTTCGCTCTAATGCAAACGTATTTTCCCCAAAAAACTTATTGTGTTTATTTGTTTCATAAACCAATTTGTAGTCATCCATCCGTGAATAGGGTTAAGTGGTTATTGCTCCCCAAACACTGCAGACTAAAACGGCACGGTTTCGATATCTGCTGCCTGTGCAGAAAAAAAATCAAGTTATAGTATATCACACACACACACACACACATATATATATATATATATATGAAAATGCTTTACTGAAACCCGTAAAGGAATTATAAGACGTTGCAAAGGTTTGCGTAGAATCCTTCTGTGTTTAAGAATGCCGATTAAAATGCTGCTTTAGTGTTTACTTGGCACATGATGGACTTACCTGTAGCTGCATGTGTGTTAGATGTAAATGAGCCCTCCTGGTATGTTTGACACTAGATTAATATTTTTGCAGCAGAATTAGGATAAACTGCGCATTAAAAGGATTTAAGAACCTATAAAGGATTTCTTTACTATTAATGGTCTCGAGTATAGCAAAACAGGTGTTTGTTTGACACTTGACAGAGCTTTATTGCCTCTTTATTGTTAGTTTGGCACAATATGGACTGGCAAAAGGTTTTTTGGACACACAGTGGACTTGAGAATTGTAAGTCCATGGTGGCTGTATGACAGATCTGGGTAGATGGTAGCCAAAATGTGGTTGAATGAGCTCTGGCTTAACTATTGTAAACCATGGCTGTTGCTAATGATTCGGCTTAACTGTAACCACAATAGGGATACAGAGGGCTGCTGGGGACTTATTGTGTATACAAGAGACAATTTGAAAATGCTCCGTGTTGAGGTTTGAGGCACTCAGTGGACACGATTTGGATTTCCAAAATCTAATTAGACCTGTAAAAGATGTTGTTTATGGGTTGTTTAGAGCATTAGCGAATGATGAAGATAATATGTCGAACGTAAAATATCAATATTTGTATCTCATACAACTCTTATTCACAGAGGGATATCATGCTCCAGAAATTTAAGGAAAGTAAAACAGATATTTTTCCTTCAAAAACAGAAAACATTAAAACTACACGTATTCACGTTTATTTTTTTCTATAACAAAATTCAAGAATGTATTTTAACATTAGCTGAAAAAGAAGTGCGCTGGCTTTTATAATTAATAAGATGTATTTCAAAGTTACGCACTCTACTTTGAAAGCATACGAGTCTTCAAAAAAGACCAGATAGCTTTTTTAAAAAAACAAACAAAATAATTCAATAAAAAATTGGCATGATATTTTAAACATTTCAGTCCTTTGTAGAAACAGTCTTCCAAGAAATTTCAAAAAGGTTTTGCAGATTAAACAAACTTGCATTAATAACCATTTCCCTTTTAACGTTTTGTGTGAAATATAAACCTATGTTAAACCTATGTATAAATCTATGCTAAATTATAGAATCTGATCGTCTTTGCTTTGAGCATAGAATCACAATAAGCAGTGTTTGTAATGGATACAAATAACTACATTAGAACAGGATTATGTCTTATCAACTAACTAAACATCATCACATAACACACACTTATAAATTATTCAAGCACCAAAGGAATGCAGGCATGAGAAAGAGTAGGGCGGTTGTCATGGAGGCGCGTGTTGAGGCGTTGCAGAGGGCGCTGTTACAGTAGCAGTTGTCGGTGCTAACACCTCCCGCGCTATTTGATGTGCAACCAGGTGAGAACCCCGTGGCGTTGGGCAAACATGTACGGGTTACCACTTGAACAAAACAAAACGTATAGAAAGTCATTATTTAACGATCGGTGTGAGAAACAGTTCCGAAACAGGTTTAAACCTGACTATTGAGCAGTTTTAATTTAATGGCATGAAGATTTTTTTGTCCTATATAGGAAATTCAAATATTGTGTTGAATACTTCTTACCCTTGTTTTTTTAGTAACCCATGAATACTTTTTTATATCTAATCTAGGTAAATCAATGTTTAAGGAAAACTGCAATATTTTAAAGTTACCTTCGGAAGGAAAGTCGCCTATTTAAGATAACTGGTGTATAAACTCCTACTTTTAATGTCTCCTGTTGTGACCTTGGTGTTACTACACATGACACAATTGTCCACCTTAGAGCCCGAAATGAACGGGTCAGCGCAGTCACTGCTGAACAAAGACGAACACACATAACACTCGAACGCCTCTGTCTGACCTGTTAGGGATTAAAGCAGTAAGGGGATTAAAGCAGTAAGGTGTTAATACAGGTTGTTTAAAAACATAGTGTTCCAAAAGAAAAGGAAATGAGACTTTAATGTATGCCATTAAAATCGTTTTCTAACTCATGCATATAAATGCAGGCAGGCATTCTGTTTGATAACCAAACCACCCTTATTATATCTATATATTATTGATATCGTACGTTTATTGCATTTTATTTGTACATCAGAATTCCACGTATCAATAGCCTGATATAAAATCATTTACGGAAACATCATCTTATCTTTGATTATTATTATCCTAATAGTTATACTTCGACGAACTAATTTAAGTCGTAATATTTACAACACACGTCTTATTCATAATATTAATTATCTGAAAAATGTAGTGTAACTAAATACCACAAAAATATCCAAGGACACAGCACGCAGCAACAGCAAATCCACCTGTCACCTTCATGGTAAATATCTAGTACTCGTTTGTTCAGTTGTTCTTACTACAACTCTCTCGCCCACTATGGTGGAAGATACAGTCCCGGGTAGCTTTTATTCGCAGCCGGGATCGTTGTAAGCTCGAATCGTATGTCATCAGATTTCACGTGTTCATTTATGATTTGCTACCTCGTTTTCTGTAATGTATTCGGTCTATCTCTATATAGCGAAAAATGGTGTGAAATTGAAGCTTTATTAAGCTGTATTGCATAACAGGAGAGGCAAAGTTAAAAGGCATGACAATTTACGTATTATCAAAATATACGGTTCATTGTATATAGAACAAACTTAATTTTGAAAGCAATGACTATGCATCTTCCATATTATATCAAATTACAGAACGCTCAATAGTTGTGATTTAATATGTAAAGGCCTCATATAAGATTTTATCAATTAAAAGGATATTTGAATTCATTAAATATTTCAAAACTTTCGAAAGTATTCGAATACTTATTCCGCGACGTTAATTTTGCTTTCCATAAATTATATGGATTTTCAAAGGAATCTTATTAGAAACATATTTTGTATATGGATATTTTGCTCTAGCGCCTATTATCACGTTTTACCGTCGCTCATGAATATATCATTACAAATATAAAAGCTTACAATATTTTGTAGAACGAATCGACTTACAAAACCTCGATTTTATACCTTGTAAAATAATCATGATGTAGATTTCTTTACAGTGTTGGTGAGTCGAACCTATGGTCAAATGTTCATTGTGGTGAGTATTTTGGCTATCGAGGATATCATAAACCGCTATTAAATGTCTTCCAGACGTCATTTGCCAGAAATCGAGCTGTGACACAGAAAAATTTGAATAAAACTCGATTCATTTGGTACAAATTGGCGCTCTCTTCGGTATCTTCTAGTTTATGTACGACGTTAAATAGTTAAAATATTATAAACAAAGATTCAAAACGAAATTGTCAACGTTTTATACCCATTCCTGGAAAAAATATCAATATTGTCGTCAGGACTTGCATTTCCGGTATTATAGCTATTATTAGCGGTCACATCCTTGCAACTGGAAGAACACGATACCATTTTTTTAAACTTTAAGGAATGAATGTGAGACACTTTAGTCTACATGAATTAAAAATTCATACTAAGTTGACGTCGATAAGATAAATAGCGTATCCAATTTGGAACCGGGTAAGCCGGTAGTTTAGAACAGTTCGAATTCAGATGCCTTTTTGATGAAGGCCATAGGCTGAAAAAATCATTATAAACAAAGAAATAGCATTGTAACAATATAAATGGTGAACACAAGAAACATGTCAAATCTATAAACTTGTCAACAAAAGTAAGGTGGATTATGGTAATGTGCATATAATATATATAGAGAGATATTTAGCAAAAATAATGACATACGATATCAACAAAATAGAAGGGTTAAGTATGATGAATGTAAGTAAATGACACACATACACTTTCCATGCTGCTTTTTTAATTTTATATTTTGAGTGTAGCGGTAAGTGGGGAGGGGGCTAGCATGTTATCAAATTTGGTAATGTCGTGTCCGATTTCAGGTGAAACAGAAAGACAAAAACATATACACTACAATGCGTAATCTATAATGGATTCTCGCTCATGTTCAAGTTAAACATGTCATACTTGACGAATTAGAATCCAATGCCATTAATGTCGTTATCAAAATATGCTAAGAATGTTCAATGAAATAATGAGTTAAATTGGTGTATCAATAGTCTACTTCACAAGTGTATCAAAGTCATCATACAGTCCAATAAAGTTGCGAAATCTAAATTATTTTTAAGCTGTATGGAAGACTTAAACATCATTTTTTATCAGATTGCCAATACAATTCCAGGGACAATAAAGCATGCAATCAATCTGTTTAGTAGCACTTAAGGATCAAACACAAAATGACAAAAGGATAAACAGTCAAGGCACATGCAGTTCATAACACATCATCTTCACACAGATCAATAAAAAATATTTATTGAAGTTTCGGCCATGGAAAGGTCAGCTAGACCATCGAAGATATAAACCAGTTTCGAAAATTTAGTATAACATTCTTTAATTCAGATACAAAGTCAAGTTGTCATTACTACATAATTTACGGTAAGTGCCTGATGAAATGGCCTAAATACAAAGAAAGGAGAATATTTTAACTGAGTTAAATTAAAGAACAAAAAATAAGGTATAAAAAAGGGAAAGATACATATCAAAATCAAACTGTGATATATATACTAAATATAGTAATGAAGTATTATGGGGGGATATTTACAATCGTCATAATACTTAAAGATCTAAACGATGTTACTTATTAAAGAATTGCTTAACATCAATGCTTGATTTTTAAATTTACCTTATCTATTTAGCATGCTTATTTTTTTTGAGAACATTAGTTCGATAAACTTTACATATGTCACAGGGTGAGAAAAGTGTGCAGCCAGACCGGGGCTCGAACCCGGGACCCCTCGCTATCAGGGCGAGTGTTCTACCGACTGAGCTACTGGACCGCTTACACACCTCCTCACCACATGTGTAGGTATCGGTACCGTGACACATACTTGCGTTTCTAATATAATATCTTTTAATCATTTTTTTCTGAGGTCATTATATACAGGACATATTATGATGAAATGATATTCACATTCTAAATCACTAGAGTTACAAACAGTACATAACTCTATCTATTCTATTTCGGCCATATCGGCCGGTTTCTATATTCAGTTTATGAGATGACAATCTTAGCTTAGACAAAGACATTCTTAGTTTCTTTTGAAAACAATCTAGGAAAAGTTCAATTTCAAAATGTTCCTCAATGAGCTTATATGTGCATGAAGTACTACTTTTGCCTATCCCTTCATACCATGATTGCTTTAACACATCGAACGCTCTATTCTTAAACATAATATGCCATAACAAAGCCATTTTTGTACCGTAGATAACACCAGGATATGATTTATCCAAGCGACAAAATCAAATTAACATAGTTCGATTATGTTTGAAAGTGAAATGGTTTATTACGCAGATCCTTTTATTTATGATCATTCGTTGATCTGATTAAAAGGAAGACATTTATGATACCCTTGAAATTTAAATATAAATTGAAGAATGTTTGACTAACGAAGTTATCATCATAACCATGCATATAATAGAACACTTTGTCACTGTATACCTTGCGTACATGTATAAGTAATATAATGTAAAAATAATAATCAATGATGAATCTTAAATGCTCAGAACCAAACCTAAATGCCTGAAAGGGCCAGCCATACTAATGGATAATATCAAAATATATACGGAGCAGGAAATTCAGGTACCGTTTAAAAAACTATTTTATAATCGAGATTCGTATCACGAAGTAATAAAACCACTCATCAGTTTGCTGAACATTAAATTGAAAAGTCGTGTTTGTTTTTGTTCAATCACCAATGAAACACCCTCAACTACAATTTGAAAAAACAACAACATGAAATAATGGCGTCATCTCTGCGCCTCTTTGCATAATATACACTGTGATATAACTTCGGCGCAGGAGAGATGTAACCGCATGCAATATTCTTCATATATAGCTGGTGTAACAAGAACAAAATGATGCCATGCATTAAATCGGCGCGATAAAAATAGAAGAAAAACATGAATGTAGATCTCTTAAAAAGTTGTTTTTTACCCTAATGATAACATGTTAAGTATACATATGTTCGAAAGACATTAATGTTGAAAATATTGTAACAATTGTATTTGATTTTACATTTCCTCCAGCCATTAAATAAATAGAACTTTTTTTCGTACAAATTTTCACCCAGATTTGGTTGGCTACAAAAAATATTATATATTTTCACTGTACAGCGGCTATTGTTGTTTATGTGGAGACCTTATGTTTATGTATTATTAGAACACAGCCTAAATTTTCTGCCTATGCAATCATTAAGTTCTAGGCGTAATCATTCAAATTCAACTTAAGCGGGTGATTAAAGGTAAGCATACTTCCACTCGTCCGATACACACTCCCTGCGTCAGAGTTTGAGTTGACAATGTGCCAGCTTATGACTTTGTATTCTAAGACAGTTAGATATATTGACATTTACAGAAAGGCTTTATCTCGTAGTGGCTTATGTTTTAAACGAGCAAAATAAAGAGTGATTCCCAAGTTAACTTGAACCTTATCTACTTTCGGCACTGCACACCACCAACGGGAAGCAATTCAGGAGCAATTGTCGTTAAATTTTGTAATGTGCTAGGTTCAAATTGCGTAATGTATTTAAATACAGAAAGTACATGGCAAGATAAATCTCAGGTCAATATCACCAAAACCTCAAATTAGCTAAATAGTGTGGTAATTATGGTTCCCGTGAGAATGGCTATAGGAAGTGCCTCCTTTTCTGATATTCTCTATACAGCCTTGGCGGTATTGTCGTCTATCATCACTACAGCATCAAGCGCAGGTATGATTTTTTCTTCTAAAATAATTCTCCTTCAAAGGAGACAACGCATGACAACTTGTGTGTTCAGATAAATAGTCATCGAAATAATCAGTTTGAAGAAATATAACAGTAACTGACAGCATTTTTGAACTAGCACTTCGAAATATAAGCTTTCACTAATTCACTGTTGACGTGTAACTAACTTTGTTGGCGAAATAAAGAGTCTGTTGATACCGCTATTACTTTTTTAATTAACATATATTACGGGTCAGTTTGACACTCCTTACATTACCCATATAACACTTTTCAAATTGTAAGATTCCTAAATACCTGACCGATCTTTCAATCATTTTTCTAAATCTGTTAACCTGTCCACATGAGACACAGATTTGTTTGATTCATAAATACATGTGGATAGTCCTGATCAAATGAAATTGCAGATTATGAACGGAATTATGCAGTATTCTGTGACACCTCGGATAACCTTTCTTATGTGTTCAAGCCCTTGCCAATCTGATTACACTGCGATTTTCTACACTATATTTCATACCTCTTCTAACCAAATTGGCAGCGTAGAAACAATTTGGGCTTTCTTGTTTGATCCTCATTATCCGACCGTTTTGTATACACCTTGAAAAGACGAGATCTTCCCTCCAGTTTGGCAGATCCTTAATTGACCTTACGACAGCGGCTTCTAAGCCACGCCCCCTGATATCAAGGGAGCGAACTCTGTCTATGTCCGTCAAACAAACGAGGAAGTAATGGCGTCTCGCGTCGTTTCGCTTTCCGATATTCCTGACAAATTATCATAAATGTCACATTACAATGCGAAAAAAATTGAAGTCAAAGGAATTTGTAACTCGCTGCTACATCGGAAGGCTCGATATATCTTTAGAAAATGACGATATCTAACATTTACGGGGTGAAATCTATCCAAGTCAGAGAAAATCGGATAGCCGCCATGTTGTCAACATTGACATCGATACAAAGGAAAAGCGTGTGTGTGACGCATAATGTAAATGCAAACAGGGTAAGTTTAACTTTTAATAACACCGGTCCTTCTTACAGTATTGTTGAAACAAAGATAAAATCATCGCACAATATGAGTGAATCATAAATGGCCCGAATGGGGAACCCGGAAGTGACATTAAATAACAGTTACATGCCAGCTATACAGTATAACCTTGTACTCTACAGTATGAGCAGAAATGGTTTATTGGGGTTATGCATAGAAAGTTTCAGTTCTAAGCGATTGAACACTCCCCCTTATGAATAATAATGTAATAGTTGACAAGTGACAATCGTGGGTGATACCAATCTGTAACTTTTGCATTGCTCAAACATTCACATGCTTTGATTTTTGTTCTTACAGAAATTGTGGAACATGTTCACACACTCTGGCTGTAAAAGTAGACCTGGGAGGAAAAGTGGCCCCGGTGTGGGGCTCGAACTCACAACCACCAGAACACTAGCCCGGCGTTCTAACCAACTAACCTGACCGGGCAGCTGGTTCTAACCCACACACACTACCCTCCCCCCATTTACCGGTTAAGGCTGGTGGAGGGTCTCCTGCTATTTACCGTTGACACCATTAAAGTATTCTGATTGATGGAGATAAGGAAGTCCCCTTATTATTGTCTTCAACAAGCCTACCGCCACAGGGGACCTAGCATAAGACCGGACCCCCCCCCCCCCCCACACACACACACATGATATTTGCCAGTCCAGGCAATGTCAACCGCAAGAGAAAACCAGTGATGACAAGTTTTACAAATAATCGGTAGGACCTATTTTAAAGCTTTTTATAACATTTAGTTTTACTTTGCTGTACCAAAGTAATGGACTTTGTCAAGAGAAAAACAACAACCACAAAACATTAGCTATTATCTTGTCAATATTTCATTATGATATACATGTAGAAAGCAAACATCAAAGGCAGTAGCATTTACAGCTAGTATTAAAATATTTAACAATACATGTAACTGATTTATTTTAATATTGGCATCTTTTATTTATTTCAGGAAAGTGTGGTCTTTTGAAGAGAGTTCTTGAAGTTGTTCAGCATGTTGTTTTGATGGATTCTTGGAAGGATGTACCTCTATGATGTTAGCTTCAGTTCTGGAGTATAACACCAGTTGTTGCATATTTAATATCAGATTTATTAAATACATTGTTCTTTTGCAAACATTACTTAAACTTTGATATTTCTTTGGTGTTTATGTATGATATTGTAGGTGAATATCTCTTTATTGCAAGGGCAAATATATTTTAAAATATATAGCATTAGCAGAAGTTATTTTTCACTGTTAAAGCTGCACTTTCACAGATTGATCACTTTGACAACTTACACAGGATTCGATTGCATTTATCATATTTTGGCTCGGAGAAGTTTGCTTTGTGATTTATATATTAGGTCTTAATTCAAAGAATGCCAAAATAAGCCGATTTTGAGACAAAAAGTGTCAAACTAGAATTCTGTGAGAGTGCAACTTTAAGAATACTGTTAATCGAGTGTGCATGTGATCCGGACTCTGAACATTGGATGAACTATCATTAAATATTGTAGATTTACGTAAATGGCCCAAAATATAAGAATAACAATGAAAATATGTACATGTTTGACTTGTTCTTTATTCATAATAAGTCTAAGTCTTTACAGCATATGTTTGGCAGAATCAAGTTCTAATGAACATAATAACTGATTTAAATGTACAGTGAAATAAATTGTTTTATACAGAAAATAATACCTTAACGATTCAGACCGATCTGTTCTCGTTTTTTTTTTTTTTGGTGGCTCAAATATTTATCTGAGTTTTGGAGGAGGCCTAGCTGGTGTGAGCTGGTCAAATACAGTAGCTGCTTGAGGGTCAGGGTTTTCTTGATTGGATTTCCCGTCGACAAAGTGCTGATATGAAAATAAGAAACTATGAAATGTGTCGGAATGACAGCTACAAAAGCCATTGTTTACATAGGAACCATACGAGTAGATGAAATTCGGAAGCATGCGATGGTTCGGACAAAAATTTAGTTGTACGATATTTCCTGATTCACTTTGAAAGCAAAGCAGTTTATAAAAACTACATAACGGTATCAACAAAATTACCTCTATCTTGAATGAAATTTATCGTGTCCATGTTGAACCTGATATTAAATTGCCATTAATGCCGATTTGACAACACAAGCCAAAGCATAAATGTACGATGTTTATAGTTTAAAAATAGTAACACTTATTTAGGTCATGCACGGACAATTTCAGTATTAATGAGCGGATTGAAATAAGTAGTTTTGTTCAAAAAAATACTTTTGTACAGACGTATAGATGTTTCGCCTTTGAACGATCTTTCAAAATTTCCAAGTTCAGCTGTTGATGAGGTCTTCCACAGAGTCTGATACAGCACTAGCATTTTTCTAAATAACTCGCTGGTTTCGAATACGGAACGAATTGGAAGCCATCTTTAGTTGGCCTGGCTACCTTGTATCCGAATTACAAGTGCCATGATAACACCTTCTTACCATAATACTTAAAAAGGCGAGGAATTGCCAGCGCATGTATATGACGGACTCTGGTCAGTTTGACGGACAAAATGGCGGATAGCAACACGGCTTATCAGCCCTACATTCTGATTGGCTGATAGGACCTGTCAATCAAATCCTGTCGAAAGGTCAATTCATCGAAATATTTGGACATATGTTTCAATCCTGTTCATTAGATTATGTTTATAATATGATGCTTGATATAATTATACGATGAATAAAATGTATTTAAAATAACAATACATTCCTGATTACCCAACTGTTTCAGACACTCTGTTTTCAGACCTTAATTGCCCCACTGTGTTTAACACCCCAGAGTACCCGACTGGTTCAGACTCTCTGATTACCTGGTCTATTCAAACACTATGTTAAGACCCTTTTTCGCCTCTTTGTTCCAAAACCCATTATTCAGACACCATGTATCCAGCTCATTGCTACCGGACTACTTTTGACACACTAATTCCACACCAAACTTACCTCTGTCACTGATTCATACATTATGTATCCACTATAATGATATACCAGACTTATTACGACCAAAATGTTTTTCACAACCCTATCTACCTGACTAATTCAAACACTTTATTTTCAGACCCCTGCAGCCCGAGTTCCTGCCTGCACGGGGTATGTTATTCAGGCGTTAATGTTCTTTACTGGTGTGTCTGTGACCAGGGATGGGCGGGTGTTGACTGTGATCAAAGCGGTATGTGTTAAGGCGTCCAACACGAGCTTTTGCTATGTTTAATTTAATATTACTCCCAATAACTGCAACAGCTCTAGTTTGATATGAAATGTATAAAGCATAAGCAAAATCCCTCAGGAAATTTGAATGAAAGCTATGGATCTATTTGAAACACTAGTTGAGACTGAAACTCGGGATTGTTGTATTCATTCAACACTATTCTTTCGATTCCTGATTACCTGATCCGGTCACATGTTTATCTGTACACTTGATGACCTGTCTTATTACCCTCTTGGGTTGACATGTCCATGTTGAACACTAATTTGTAGATTCCTTATACAGCCTTGGCGGTATGGTCACCTGCAACCTCAACAGCATCAACCGCAGGTATGATGCTTCTTCTAAAAGGATTCTCATTCAAAGTCCATGTTAACAACAAATGGCAACTGGTGTAAACAGATAATAAGTCATTGAAATAATATGTTTCAAGACATATAACAGTAGCTGACAGCATTTGTTTAACAAACACTTCGAAAGATAAGCTTACACTCATTCACTATTAATGTGTAACTAACATTTGTTGGCAAAATTAAGAGCCTGTCGATACTGGTATGAATTGTTTAATTCAAATACCCATGATTACATTGCCGACACAAGTTGGTGTTTACCTGACAGATTTGGGACATTTTATTACTTCATATCTAGAACTACTTCGATATCTTTACCGATGCAGATGTTTGCTTATGTTTTCATTATTATATGTTTCGATTGGTCACTAGTTCGTACTGATTTATGTTGACATTCATCTAAATATTTTTTGTTAAACTCCTGGTCACCTGATCTTTGTGAAGCGAAGCTTCTCTTTTGCACTAGAGACTTCATATCCAGATTGATCCCTATTTCGTTAGTTAACTGATTTATTTGACCTCTTTCTGTACTTCTGATTTAATAAAAAAGGGGCATTGATTTGTTAATTTCCTGTTTTGCCTAATTCTATTGTCGCTTTTCCAGTAACCCATGCATATAATTATGACCAGTGAGGTCTCTTTTTGTCTTCTCTTGATTCCTGAATCATTTAACACTCTTTTACTGTACTCCTGATTACCTGTCTAGATTGGGCTCTATGCTGTTATACTTCTGAAAATAAGTCAGTTTGACACTCCTTACATTACCAATATGAAACTACTTTTTTGTACTCCCGATTACGTTTCTAAATTGGGCACTGGTTTGTTAGATTTTTTATTACTTGACCATCATAACACATTTCGCGCAGTCCTTATTTCCTGTACATATTATGCACTATTTTGTATGATAACTAATACACTTGACCTATTTGACACTATTTTTGTACTCCTGCTTTACTGCCCCATTTGAAACCTTCGTGATAGATTTCTGATTACTGATTACGTTATCCATTTCACACTCACTTTAGGTACTCTTGATAACCTGTCCAAATTGAGCACTATTCTTTCGACTCCTGATTATCTGACCCGTTTGACATGTTTACCGGTACACTTGATAGCCTGATTGTCTTATTTTCTTCTAGGATTGATTTGTCCAAATTGGGCACTAATTTGTAGATTAATTATAACCAGGCTCATCTTGATAATACTGTTCTGTTTTCCTGAATACAATTACCTGACCCATATGGATAGTTCTGATAAAATGCACCTGCACATTATGAACGCACTTATGCAAAATGGAATACCGCTTCAACCGACGGTAGTGTTCGTTGGCATTGTTGCCCTTAGACGTTACGTATCAATATCATCCAGTAGGGAACATAGGCGGGGCTAACTATATGAGTCGCGTCAGGGTTCAAAAACATAGTGGCCGCCTAATTGAAATATTTATATCTGAAGGCGTGCCATTTTTGTCTTCTACTGGGATTTTATATGAACACCACCAATTTTCCATTGCTGCCAATAAACAGTATAAATCAAACTGAAACTGTTATGTTTTAAACTTAAGATTATTTCGTTCTTCCTAAGATTCGGCTTCTGTCAACTTTGCATCGCCTGTGTCGTTGACTTTTGTGAACATCGGCTAACCAGGACTATTTTTAGCACGTATGTTATCTTTCTGTAAGATATTTTAAACGCTACGATTTGGGCGTGGAAAAATGAAAATGGACAATAGACATGTTGAATCGCAATGAAAACAACGCCAAAAGACTCTGAAGCAGCTGTTTATGTGACCAAATATCATAAGTTGCAACACACGTACATAATTTTTCTCAGGTTATGCAGTTTCAAATATAAGCTTAAACCACAATAGCCTATCATCGTTTGTGGTCAATATGACTTGGTTCTTTCTTTCTTAACCACTTAACACACTAACCTGAGCTCCATGACGTTCCACTGACAAACCCAGTTCCGGTTATTGCTCCGCTGGAGCCGCCATTCGTGTACGTCACAGATCCACCGGAAGTCGATGCTATGAAATGCAAGCATTTAATTCATTCAAACAAAAATCGCTTTGATTGGTCATATTCCAGTAGTTAAAACTGTTGTTTTACAGGAACTACTTTTTTATCGCTTTGTTCCGCTGTTTTATTATTTTTCAAACTTAATGTTATGTATGCCATTGGCACATGCACCATAGCTGATAGGAATGAATTCGAAAACTGGAGAGTAATCATATCATTTACAAACACTCATATTTTAAATTAAACAAAAACAAGGTCAGAAATGTGTTGTGTTTTATTCGAAAATTCCATATTAAAACTGAAAGTAAATATCTTTCTGATTCCTTTAAAAAATAACATCCTCAGTCTAGTCTCCCTATTTCACTAAAATTATGAAATCTGTCTAATTGCTAAATGGATTCTTAGTTTATAAACAAACTATGTTTCTTAATATTCGGCTAATTATGCCAAAGATTTTCAAGGAAAATCAGCACCACATGGTGTGATTGTGCTGCAGGGACAATGATCTTGTTCTGCATAAGGTATTCGTTTGAAAATGAACGATGCCGATTGGTCCAAACTTATAAACCTCTTAGTTTTCTTTTTAGAGCTTGATTTTATTTAAATCCGAATCATTTACTCAATGAGGAGATGCAAAACGATAAACTTACTATAATAAGAACAGACGATAAGCGTTTATTAGGCCTCACCAAATTGATAACTTGTTCATCGGATTTTTTTCCAAAAAATAATGGGGCGAGCGAGAGAAATAATAATAAGAATTGTTAAATTTAATTCCAATGAGATTTTTCTTATATTCCACTGACCGATTACAACAACACTTACCAGTGACGAAAAGGGCACGTGCAACACACTAAATGCTACATATTTGTAGGTAATTATGGTTTTTGTTATATATTTGGATCGCAGAGTTATTTTCCAGATTTCATTGTCTCATCTGCGCCCACTCCTCTCCCCCAGTGAGGTCTTACTTATTTCTTATTCACCGTTAAAAGACAGTTGCCCCAGCAATTACTAATGGTGGTAGTTTTGTTTTATTGATGCGTGTTGTTTAGAAGCGTTTTATTTATTTGTCCTTGATATGTATGCCGTCCAACAGGATGTTGGATAAAGTTAGACTACAAGTCTTGCTCCTGTAGTTTCTATCGTTTGATTTGTCTCATGCAATGAAGTTTAGATTAAGGTGGTAAAGCATATCAGTCCTACCTATCTTATTACATCGAAAGATTAAGCTTTAGAGTTCTACCTATCTTATTACATCGAGGGGTTTTACCATAACATATCTTCCTATCTTATTACATCGAGAGGTTAAATCATCGAGGGGGTAAAGAATAACAGCTCTACCAATATTATTTCATCGATGGGGTAACGAATAACAGTTCTACCTATCTTATTTACGTTTCACTATCACTTGAAATTAGAATATGTTTGCTGTTATCCTCAACATACTGACCTGATCCCGGTCCCAATCTAGTCCCATTTCCGGTTCCGGTGATTGTATTGCTGGACTCATCGTTTATATACGGCACAGACCTTCCGACAATCGATGCTATAAAAATAAAATGCAGACATTAAATTAAGATATATATATATATATATATATATATATATATATATATATATATATATATATATCGTTTAAGTTGTTATTTTCCCAGTAGTAAAGAAGCATCTTTATTACAAGCCATATTAAACAAACACCACTTGCTTTTACCGCTTAGAACTGTTGATTTCTTTCTTTTTTTAAATTCGATCTTGTTCATGTCAAAGTCAAATGGTGCATTATTTTTACCATGACTGATTGACCTAATATTTATTTGAAACCAATTAGCGCCCAAAATCGGCTCATAAAATGCAGAGGGCCTGTCATTCTTGTTCAGTTCGAATATCGCTAACAGAAAATTTGTGTGGTATACACCATTTTCTGCAATCGATTTCTTGGTTTGCATCAACACCCCCGTTGTGTCATATTTGTGTGAAAGGAGATTAACATGATGAACAAAAGTCGTTCGTCTTGTTTCATTGATCGGGGTGCTTCTCTTCTCTCGCCATCTAAGATTTCAGCTGCGGAGAAAAGATGTAGAAGTCAGGCTGCCAAGTGGACGCAAAATGTTCGCCGTTTTTATACCACGGTAGCTTGTGATGATCTTGAATTAAAGGAGGTTTTAATAAATTATCAGTGCAAAATGCGACCGCAAATTTACTCTACTGTTATGTGTTCTAACTTAACGTGAACTATGTAGCTAGGTGTGAAGTCTACAATTCCAACAATTTTCGAAAAAGTTGTTTGTTGTTTGTTTCTCTTTCACAGTTGGTAAGTAAAGGTTCGTCTTATATGTCAAGCAGACCTATATTATTTGATAAAAAGAGAAACGTTCATTTATTGTCACCTTAGTGCTTTTCGCAAGAGCTGGTTGTCTTCCTTTGCTTTCTTGTGGATCTTACACTTGTATCGGCATTAACATTATTGGATTTTATGCTATACGATTGAAGACCAAAATGCTTTAACATTCGAAATTGTTGACTATTGAAAAGGATATACACCAGCAAAAAATGAGCTTGGTATTACCGATTAACATTATGGCAGTGGAATTTGTAGTGTTGTCATGTTCTTGTTTGACGGTTATTTCCTACGGTATTTATTGACAAAACATATACTCGTAATCATTTTCTAGTGTCGACATAAATAATACATTAAAACTGGCATCGTTGTCAATCTTCACACATAATACGATATTTTTGATATCACAAGCGTTAAAATTGGAGCTGCTCCTAGATCATGTACTAAGGTGTGAAGTACGTAATCCGTCAAACTGATTTGTGTTCATATGTTTTTATTTACCTTCAGTAACACCATCCGAGCAATATTTTCGACTGGTCCAGAGCACAACCCATCTCCACTCATTTTGATAGCTGCATGAATAACCACTTTCTGGGCCTTAGGTTTTTTTTAGTCTAGGACGCCATTTTGTCGCAAGGAATGCACGTTAAGCATTATTGTGCCATTTTTTTTAAATAATTGGTTAACGGATAATTTTGAAGAAATGTCGGATGGGTGGTTGGAAAAAAAGGAATCCAGACAAGTTATTCAGCTTTTATCAATACAATAGGTTTATTGGTACTGCGTTTTGATCCGGGAGGGTGTATTCGACTCGAGTGGATTTTTGCAGATTCGGATTTCACGAGGCACAAGCCGAGTGAAATCAAAATCTGTAAAAATCCAGGAGAGTCGAATACGACATTCTGGATCAAAATGCAGTACTTATGACACTTTTATTATATACATAACTGATTAGATCACCTAAAAGCCACATGTTTTCACAATAAATGTCATTTTAACGACGCACTATTTTGTTTTATGACCAATTTCAATTTTGAATTGATGTTATCATGATATAAGCATTTTGTTTACTTAACCTTGAATTAATTTTAAATCATATCAATTTTATTATAACATTCCAATATTAGTGTCACTTTTTGTTGTAGTTTATTCTAAGACCATTCATGACTGCAAGCATTTTCCTATTTACAACGCAGTTGCCTAACGATGGAATATGCTTGTGTCAGACCAGAAATTGGCTCCTCGTGATTGTTGGGCACTACTTCTTCATCTCCACAGGAAAAGCACACTGGAGAAAATTTAACTGACACACCTGCAGTACTATCATTTATAAACTTTACCCTGCACACAAAATCAATTACTTTTTTAAATGGAAAAGTCTTAGTTTTAATGTTAAAATATATTTATATTCAGCAATGTTTTTTAAAGTCAAGCTGTTTTTTCTCTACAGCTATAGCAAAGTTTAATTAAACCAAGATTTAATTATTTAAAAAATAGGTGGTCTCCATTTAGGTGGTATTCATTTTTCGGCAAGTGTTCTTGACCATGCTATAATTTCCATGTACATAATACTTCTTATAATTTTGCTGCTTAAATGTAAACGATTATCCACAACTCATGCGCTTAAAAGAACTAACCATTTTGCAGTGATATGCCAACTAGACGAACCTTGCGCGTGTGGATTGCCCGTACAGCCGGGAAAACTAGATGATGTTATCACTGTATTCAGTGCTCTAATCCATCTTACTTTTTGTAATTTTATGCTTGCATATATTAAGAAAATGCGTTTTGATATGTCATGTGTGTATGCTATTTATTTCGGAAAATAGCTCATTGAGGTTATTTGGACACACAGTCGACTTGAGAACAGTCAGTCCATGGTGGCTGTATGACAGATCTGGGTAGATGGTAGCCAAAATGTGGTTGAATGAGCTCTGGCTTAACTATTGTAAACCCCGGCTGGTGCTTGTTTGATCATGTTTCGGCTTGACTGTCACCACAATAGGAATACAGAGGGCTGCTGGGGACTAATTGTGTAAACAATAGACAATTTGAAAATGCTCCCTTATGAGGTATGAGGCCCTCAGTGGATTTACAAAACACGATTTGGCTTTCCAAAAACTTACTAGACCTGGAAAAGATGTTGTTTGGTACCAGAATTATAACACATCAAGTTGGAAAAACACTCGATAAACTTAAAAAGTGATACTTCCGGCTGGATAGGACTAAAGGAAACGCACACAAATGTAATATATGAAGCTTGATCAGCACGGGATGCGCTTGAAAAGGGAAATTGTATGGTAAGCTTCACTTTTAATAAAAAGAGATGAAATATTATTAAGAATGTTTATTGAATTTATTAACGTCATAAAATTATGCATCATAAAACAGTTTCATCATATTTCCATAAAGACACCTTTGGACGGATTCATATGGTATTGCAGAACATTTTTAAATGCAAATAGTTTGTGTTGAATAGAGCATTAGAGAACGCTAAATAGAGGCTAATACTACGAATGTAATATATCAATATCTGTATCTAATACAACTTTTATTCACCGAGCGATATCATGTTGCAGTAATTCAATGAATGTAAACAAGATATTTGTCCTTCAAAAACAGAAATGTCATACTGTCAGAAAACATTTAAACTGCACGTATTCACGTTTATTTTATTCTAAAAGTAAGAATCAATAATGTTTTTTAGCATAAGCTGAAATAGGATTGCGATAGCTTTGATAAAAAAATAAGATGTATTTGAAAGTTACGGACTCCATTTTGATATCATATACATCTTTAAAAAATACCAGAAAGCTTATTTTGAAAATAAAATATTTCAATGTAAAATTTACTTCATATTTCAAACATTTCAGTCCTTTGTAAAAACAGTCTTCCGAGAAAATTCAAAATGGTTTTGCAGAATAAACAAAGTTGCATTAAAAACAATTTGTGATTTATAAATCTATGTTAAACCTATGTATACATCTATGCTCAATTATAGAATCTGATCGTCTTTGCTTTGAGCATAGATTCACAATAAACACTGTTTGTGATGGATACAGATAACTACATTAGAATAGAATCATGTCATATCAACTAACTAAACATTATCACATAACACACACTTATAAATTCTTCAAGCACGAAAGGAATGCAGGCATGAGAAAGAGTAGGGCGGTTGTCATGGAGGCGCGTGTTGAGGCGTTGCAGAGGGCGCTGTTACAGTAGCAGTCGTCGGTGCTTGTACCTCCCGCGCTATTTGATGTGCAACCAGGTGACAACCCCAGGGCGATGGGCAAACATGTACGGGTTACCACTGGAACAAAACAAAACGAATCGAAAGTCATTATTAAACGATCAGTGTGAGATTTGACGTTCCAAAACAGGTTTAAACCTGACTATTGAGCAGTTTTACTAACATGAACTGTTTCTTTTTTGTCCTATATAGGAAATTTAAATTGTGTTGAATACTACTTACCTTTCTTTTTAGTAACCCATGTATAATTGTTTTATATATCTTATTTAGGTAAATTCAATTTTTAAGGAAAACTGCAATATTTTAAAACCACTTTTGGAAGGAAATGGGCCTATTCATGAATACTGGTGTATAAATTCCTACCTTCATTGTCTCCCGCCTTGGCCTTGTTTTTACCACACATGGCACAATTGTCCGCCTTAGAGCCCGAAAGGAACGGGTCAGCGCAGTCACTGCTGAGCAAAGACGAACACACATAACACTCGAACGCCTCTGACTGACCTGTTAGGGATTAAAGCAGTAAGGTGTAAATATAGGTTGTTGTTTAAAAACATACTGTTCCAAAATAAAATAAAAGGATAATTAAATGAATGCCATCAATGAATGAAATCGTTTCCTAACCCATGTATGTAAATGCAGGCAGGCATTCTGTTTGATAACCAAACCACCCTTATTATAACTATTTAATATTTATATCGTACGTTTATTGCATTTTTATTTTTACATCAATTTCCACGTATCAATCGCCTGCTATAAAATCATTTACGGAAACATCATCTTATCTTTGATTATCATTATCCTAATAGTTATACTTCGACGAATTAATTTAAGTCGTAATATTTACAACACACGTCTTATTCATAATATTAAATATCTGAAAATTGTAGTGTAACTAAATACCACAAAAATATCCAAGGACACAGCACGCAGCAACAGCAAATCCAACTGTCACCTTCATGGTTATGATCTTGTAAACGTTTGTTCAGTTGTTCTTACTACAACTCCCTCGCCCCCTATGGTGGAAGATACAGTCCGGGGTAGCTTTTATTCTCAGTCGGGATCGTTGTAAGCCGGAATCGTATGTCATCAGATTTCGAGTGTTCATTTATGATTTGCTACCTCGTTTTTGTAATGTATTTGGTCTACCTCTGTATAGATTTGTTGAGCTCTATTGCATACCAGGAGAGGCAGAGATAAAAGGAATGACAATTTATCAGGGGGTACACGTATTCCGAGTCTGCAACGGTTTAAGAGAGGTGTTTGTATCTGAGCTGCAAGCTGGCGGTGAAACGGTGAAAAAATAGGATTTTCGGAACCAGTTTTCGTCTGATAAAAAGTTTAAAGTATATATTTCTAAAACATCATGACGTGCATTCGGCTTTACAATCACCATGTTTCTCTCGGTTTTTCATTTAATAATATTAAGTTACGGAATAAAAATGTTTTGAAGGTAAACTTTCGACCAGTCTGTTGTTAATAAATGGGTGAAGCGAGATTTCGATACTTTTAAGATCATTTAAGCTCCAAATACATATTGTTTTGCAATGTTTTCTCCTTCAACATTATTCAAATGTAGTACTTTGCTTTCCTGACAATGCTTTTGCTGTACAAGAACCTTCATGGCCATTTTTTATTGGTTTAACCACCTAAATGTGTGCTGATAATAGTTTAACAACGTTTGGGTTTCTGGGCGAAAATAAAATGAAAAGCATTTATAAATGATAGCAAACTGTGTGACACATTGAATGCGTGACCACCAAATCTTGATTACTTTCTATATAATTATACATAGGTTGGTCTGTTTGATTTTCTGTCCCTATTTTAGAACCGTTTAAAAACAAGCTTCCTATCTATATTTTACCCTGGTTTCCCAGATTAACTCTAGCAGCAAAACATTTGGTTTGATTTAAATTGTAATTTTTATGATATTAATCCTGTCCTTTAACTCTCCTGTTGGTATGAACTGAATTCAGAGTGAATTTAATCGGATAATCACTTTCGACATGCTCCCCCGCCCCCTTATAAAATCGTCCAAATTTACTTTCTATTCAATATCGGATATAAGCAATAAGATAATGCATCATTTCGGACAAGGAATTGTTAAAAACAGATTTGGGGAGTCCCCCCCCCCCCCTTTCAACATTTTATACCATATAATATTCAGTTCTGAGGGAGAGACGCATGTCAAAAGATTACTTCAATTCCTGGAGCCGGCCCTGCATCTTAGAAGCATTGTCGATGCAAACACAACGGTTAATCTTGAGAGTGCAGCTTTAAACTTCACCGCATACAGAAAATTTGCTCATACGAGCTATAGTTCCATGTGTGACGTCATTTTTTTTTTTCATGACTCGCCATGTTATTTTGGTCCCAAATGAGGTATCTTGGCGAAATTGAGTTAGTATCAGATTTACAGAGCTTATTCTTTTCCAAACGCAAATCATTTTATTATTTAATTTCCAATTTTTGACTGTGAAATTGAAGTTTCCGTATTACAGGTAAAGCAACAAAAAGTATGTTTCTTGAACATGTTTACTTCTTAATGATTTTCGACATATACGAGAATATATAGAAAACATAAACATTTTTATATGTACATGTAGATCAAATAGTGCTACACTTAAGACACACTAATTAAACCTTTATATAAAAATATTACAATTTCACCCCTCTGGTGACATGTAAATTTGGTTGCTATGGCAAATATATAAGTATATTTAACTGAAAATCATATGTTACAATTGCAACCCTCTGGTGACAACAGAATACAAAAATGCTTGCCGTGGCAATGGTTTTCCTATAATTCATAGACAATAATGTTGTTTATTCATATTCACATTCAAGGCATTGTTTTAGTGAAGGGCAAATATAATAAGCTGGCAACTATCATAATATCGATGAAGTTAAGATGATTATGTAGACAAAAATGATACAAAAGCAACATCAATACCTCTAACCTACTCATTTGGACATGTGATTTACACCCCACCCCCACACATTTTCATAACCCTCAAAAAAGGTTGCTTATTATTATGAAATATATTAAAAGAATAATATGACTTTGTCAAATGAGATAAAATCATTATGAAATAAAATAAACGTAAAAATAGCTAAGTATATACTTAATCATCACTTAAGTTTCCAATGGTGAGATTTTCTTTCTTTGTTCTTGATTAATATGTTGCTTCTAACATTATTTAAACTTAAGTACATATTGTCAACTAAAATCAATATGGAAATATTGGTTATTGGATAGTTCATACATCATTTGAACATAAACAAATAAAAACAAACACTTGTTCACGTCAAGTGCTCATAAACGTAATAACTAATTAATTACTAGTTCATATATGTCAACTTCCAAAAGCATTTGCAAAGAAACATCTTATCATGGTGCAGAGTCCTTTTAGCATGAAGGTCTCTGATTTCAATTCTCTCTTGCATTTCAACACTGCACACAGGGCAACATCTGGATTGTCAACATATTTCCCGCGAAAAAAACACTGTCCCTGGAAAGCCTCTAGTGATCCTGAAAGATAAGTAACTATATATAATAATGTAAAAAAATGAATAAGTTCATATTTTTAAAGCATTAATAATTCAATAAACATTCATAATGACTACACAGCCATTTAATAAAAATGTAACAAAATGCATTTTGATAATATTTATCAGGTTTACCTTCAATGATATAGAAACCATTACATATAACTTTTAAGCTCAAGAACTCCATGACTATGATTTTGTATCATCCAAACTTAAGACCATGAAGGTGTATTTACTTAAAATGACTGTACTTGGTCCTGATATTTGCTTTTACATGTTCTTTAAGAAGTTCATCGAATTGGCTGGGTACTATCACTTTAATTTATGTGCTAATCCTGTAAAATGCCGGGCGGGACTGAAATTTGTTGCCTTCTGTGTCAAAAAGGTCAATAATATCAGGTTTGAAGTTGATTTTCTCGAGAAAGAGGTTACCTCATTTGGACCCAAAATCACAGAGCTCATTACGTCATCTTTGGATGCGATAATAAATGTTTTACCTGTAAGATAATGACCACAACACGTTTTATTGTACATTATGGATTTTGTCGCGGTAAAAAAAAACAATAACTAGTTTTAAATGAAATACACTATTGAAAAGCAAATATTTGGCACAGTTGGTTTATTATGAAGTGTAACTTTTATATACAAAAGTTATCTGATACTTTTTAATGAGGGATTGATATATTTCAGATGGATATAACCAGCGGATCATTGAATATTTCGGGAATACCCTTGCCTGAGGAAACAGTGGTCTCAGGACGGTTCATTTGCGAAAAATGTGACTATTGTAGCAAAACGCTTAGCAACTTAAAACGACACATGAAAGTTTACAGAGATAATTCAGAGATCTATAAACGAGTATCCCAACGAAACCATCTAGATCTACTTCAGATAATACAACAGAGGACTTTATATATGTAACCATAGTGCGAAGGTCTACAAGAAAAAGTACGGATTAAATCTTCACACAAAGAAACATGAAGACACCTTCAAACACACATGTCAAGTTTGTAAACGTGGATTCAATCAGACAACTCTTAGGTTTCACTGTGCTAGCCTTCGAGATTCAAGACCTGCCTTCTTCAGGTTTTTCACATTGTATTAAAGTCGTTGACTAAGCATGCTTAATATCAACACTGCGGTTATAATAGTCATAGAGCGCATGTCAAATGCCACAACTATCCCCAGTTGGTAACTTATGTTTTAAAGTCATGCATCATACTTATGTTGATGTCCGTAGACTTGGACATGTCTGTAATCAATATTTTGATACTTCACTGTGGCCAACAAAGGCTATTTACAACAACAAAAGTAAAACCGTTACCATTCCTGATAAAACGTCAGTGATTACGGCTCACTTTAGTGATCCACCGTACTAAATGGCAAAGGAGAGAAACATGTACACGAAGCTTTTGTAAACAGTTGTAAAATAGGAACGGACAATCAAACAGGCCAACCTATATATAATTGTATACAAAGTATTCAACATGTGGTGGTATTATATCATAAAAAGTGGTCACATGTCCAATTTGTCGCAAAGTACGCTATTATTTATAAACAGTGTGTGTATACCACGTGATAAAATGCGTAATAAATGCTACGTCGGAAGGACTGCCCTTGGTTTCTTTTAAAATGGTGAGGAAAAAGAAAAGTTATATTTGGTTTAAGTATTCATTTGAAACAAAATGTAGCCTACCGACGTAGCATATGTGACGTTATTTATCACGTGGGTTACACACACTGATAGATGCTTGTCAAATTTCATGCAGCTCAGATGCCCAAACGTGCTTAAACTATTATCAGCACACAGTTTAAACCAAAACAATTTGACCATGAAAGCCCTTGTACAGCAAAGAAAGCGTCAACAAATATCACTTGCGAATAATTTTAAAGGCGAAAACATAGCAAGTGAGCTAAAATGGCCTGCAAAGTATCAAAATCTCGCTTTCCACATTTGTAAATACTGGTCGAAGGTTTTCCTTCAATAACTTTTTTTTCAGTAACCTAATCGCTTTAAATAAAAAGCCAAGAAAAAGATGTATAATGTAGAGCCGAATATAATTAATAATACGGTCCAGGCGAAATCAGTCATTTTTGGTTTGGATTGTTTTTTACATTCATAGTATTTAAATTATTATTGGTACATAACATAACTGCATTCTTATATCATGCTTGTAAATTTGAATTATGTTATGTCATACTATGTTGTACAAAATGCATACATAAATCCAAATTGTAAAAAACAAACAAAAAAAAACAACAAAAAAAACACAGTCATGGTTTAACATTCGCCTAAACCTGTTTCAAAGAAATGGAAAACCATGTTTTTTCTGGGGGTTGGGGACGGGGAGGGGGTTGCCCTCTCGCAATTTTTTTCGCCATCGTCCGAAGAACGCAAAATTAAATTGGTAAGACCTGAATGAGTTCTTTTACGCTGTTAGAATTAAATAGAATTGCTGAACAAGTTTATGAACGCAGTTTATCATTTTAATGAATTTAACCCTAAGGTTACTTGTAAACTTTTTTTATCGAGTTTGATATACCAAATTTCACTAATTCATTTATAATAGATATTAATCATACCTTCGTGAAGTTATTTTAAACGTGTTAGCATTTATGAAACAATATTTTTTATCTTGGTATAGAATTTAAAAAAAATATAACGAACAGCTTTCTTTATATAATTCAAAAAAAAAAATTCTTTTGGCTGTCAACCAGCACAAACAACGTCTGCGGGAGTAACTTCCTTTTCAAACTCTCTGAATTAAGCTCCATAAATTTTGAAGCATTTTTTGTTAAGATCTAAATTGAATTAGCATATAATTGACATTTATATTGAAATCAGAGAGAATCAACAATTTATCTTTCTCAATGATACAGTAAAGCCCGAAATGCTTTAAACAGACCGTTTATAATAATTCGCACTTGTACAACTGACTGAAAAATAATTATAATGTTTTAATGACGGTATTTTTGTGACATGACTTTAACATGAACGTGGATGTGTGGTCATTTTTCATAGTCCGTGCTTCCAAGTGAAAATCAAGTTTTTGACCAGTAGATATATGCCGTGACCTTTCCATAAGCCCGTTTTGCTTTTGAAAGAACAGTTTTTCTATTATCACGAGTGAAATAAAATACGATCTTACACTGAAATAAACAATTTTCTGGGGTTTTTTTATACTTTTTTTTCGGAGTTTTATTAGCATTTTAATTTATTTCTTAATTACCCCTTTTTGGAAAAGGGTGTTTTTACGCCGTTAAATGTTACCCGTGGGACGCACCTTTCAAGAAATCATGCTTCACTCTCCTCAGAACTATTTAAAGACCGATTTAACAACTAACATAATCCGAATCACTGCGCGCATATCCATGACAACCTCGAATTATCACATATCCATGCGCATTTATTTTCATAACGCGCAAAAGAGTGCCAGCAAAAATACATTTTTACTTCATTTTGTTTAACTATGGTGGGAGAAAAAGCATCTACCATAGCCGCTCGGTAAACCTCGTTTTCGCAAAACACCCTACGCTCTCTGGTTGGGATGAACCTATCTTACACTCTCGGCCATGGAAGATACTTATAATCCCGCTTTTCAAACGTTTTCTTGATCTTGAACCTGAATGTTCGAACATTTGCGTTCATACCAAACAAATTACAGACGAAAACAACTGTTCGAACATAAATAGAATGTTTTAGCATCGTTCAACTGTATCTTAAACTGTTTGTCGTTGTAATATGTAATACGAATTTCTCGGAAAATTCACACAACAATTCACAGATTTACTGATATTTTTTTAACCACACCACGCCTCAAAATTTGTCATCAAACTAGCATGGTCCTTATCATTACCTGGAAATCGACCTGTCTTCAAGCAAAACAGACTGATCTCTGAATATCCATGTATCATGAAACTCACTCTTAAACTAAGAAAAATGTTTAATATTGAATGATTATCCCCAATTGTTTTGCTAACAAATGTACATTCGACCTTTCAAATTTTCATTCAATAAATGGCGGCGTAGTAATTTTGTTGTGTATTCATGTCCCGCTTAAAATAAAAGTGTTTTCGTTATGAAACATAGATGCACAAATAAAACTTCATTGATTCCTGTTCATAAAATATTTGCACTAAAAAACGAGCGAATAATTAACTGTAAAAAGAATATCAGAGAACTTTTTCTCAACAAACCGGAAATAGAAGATTAACAGCTACGCCATCTGCTATCATAAAGATAGAATTGCATGAAGGGCGTCCCACGGGTTACGGCGTAAAAACACCCTTTTCCAAAAAGGGGGTAATTAAAATACTAATAAAACTCCGAAAACAAGCATAACAGAACCAGAAAATGTTTATTCAGTGTAAGATCGTACCTTAGTTAACGAGTGTCATAGAAAAACATATTTTAACGAGTGGCGGAGCACTGAAAAAAAAAAAAATATCCTCTATTTCCTCAACGAAAATATGTGTGAACAATGAATTCAGATTATCTTCTTAGGTCGATTTTTTAAGTTGATTTGACTAAGGTTTATGATCGCACCCGTACTCCTTATAAATAATGCGCACATAAAAAGTTTATATTTAGCTGCATGTTTTATGATTTAACATAAAATTATAATAAAAGATGTAAACTATGATATATTCCTGCTCTCGATTCCACGGAATAAAATGTTCCTAACCATAATCTTAATCCTTAACCAACATGCATTCCGGTAATAACATTTAAATTGGTTAGTTAATCGCCCAAGCGTAATTAATTTTGTTGCGTTATAATAAGATTCCAATCAAACTTCACAAATTGTCGTCCACCGTTGGAATGTGTATTGAAAAACATTCGAGTTTTAAGATTAAAGGCCTTCATCAATTCAACAGTCAACATTAATACAATAACATTTCCTCTTTCATTGAGTTTCGATAAACAATATTTTGCATTTGAAATAAACAAACAAGGTTTATTTTTGAGTTTTTGAATACTAGGCTTGTCCCTGTAGTTTTTATTGCATTGTTGAGTATAGTTTACAAAGTCCCTAAATATTGATAGGAGATTTGTTTTGTTTAAAAAAATATTTCAATTCATCATGATTATGACTTCCTGTCAAATTATCCCAGACTACCAATGCATATTCCGAATAAACATTTTATAAGACGAAACTCCATTTTCAATCGTTTGTTTGTTACAGTTTATTCAACATAATACTATAAACGAAATAAACAAAAGACAGCCAACTCATTGCCAAAGTTATTGGAGTTATAGAGTTGAAACCTACCTACTTATTAGACAGTAAGAGCACTTTACAGAATGTACGTAAGGTAAATTATTTGTAGTAGTACAGTCCATTGCCATTACATTCAAGCCGATACGGTATAAAAATGGTTACAACGAACAAGATTGTACACAAAGCACTCACTCCATGCCTCATGTACTCAATCCATGACCCATGTTCTCACTACTTGCTCCATGTTATCTCTGTGCACCCCATGTACTCTGTACATGCCCCAAGTACTCACTACATGCCCCATATACTCACTACATGCCCCATGTACTCACTACATGCCTCACTGCATGCCCCATGTATTCATTACATGCCCCATGTACTCAATCCGTGTCCCATGTACTCACTGCATGCCCCATGTACTACATGCCCCATGTACTCACTATATGCCTACCTGCATACCTCGAGTACTCACTGAATGCCCAATGTACTCACTACATGCATCACTGCATGCCCCATGTATTCATTACATGCCCCATGTACTCACTCCGTGTCCCATGTACTCACTTCATGTCCCATGTACTCACTACATGCCACATGTACTCATTCGATGGCTAGTCTTACTGCATGCCCCATGTACTCACTACATGCCCCATGCACTCACTCCATGTCTTGCCTCACTGCATACCCCATATACTCACTGCATGTCCCATGTACTCACTGCATGTCCCATATACTCACTCCTTGCCTCGCCTCACTGCATGTCTCATGTGCTACTACTTGCCTCACTGCATGCCCCATGCACTCACTACACGCCCCATGTACTCACTCCATGCCTCATGTACTCACTACATACTTCACTGCATGCCCAATGTACTCACTACATGATCCATGTACTCACTACATGCCTCACTTCGCTACATGCCCCATGTACTCACTACATGCCTCGCTGCATACTTCATGTATTCACTACATGCCTAACTGCATACTTCATGTATTCACTACATGCCACACTGTATACTTCATGTATTCACTACATGCCTCACTGCATACTTCATGTATTCACTACATGCCTAACTGCATACTTCATGTATTTACTACATGCCTAACTGCATACTTCATGTATTCACTACATGCCTCACTGCATACTTCATGTACTCACTACATGCCTCACTTCGCTACATGCCCCATGTACTCACTACATGCCTTACTTCGCTACATGCCCCATGTACTCACTACATGCCTTACTTCGCTACATGCCCCATGTACTCACTACATGCCTCACTTCGCTACATGCCCCATGTACTCACTACATTCCTCACTTCGCTACATGCCCCATGTACTCACTACATGCCTTACTTCGCTACATGCCCCATGTACTCACTACATGCCTCACTTCGCTACATGCCCCATGTACTCACTACATGCCTCACTTCGCTACATGCCCCATGTACTCACTACATGCCTTACTGCATACCCCATATAAATTCGCTTCTAACATGATATATTTACTATGTGCATCAGTACTAAAAAGGATTTGACATTAAATATATATAATACGGTAAATTCAACCAAACACCGAAAAAGCAGAACGTTAATAATTTTAATAATACGATATCCCATTTAGTAATTGCTTTATTTATAGAGACATTCACAAAAGGCCTCCTCACATATAAACAATGCCGTGTCTTATAAGCACGATATTAACGACGTATTGCGTTATAGCAATCTAAGTGAAAGTGGTACACGAAAACATTTCGACGATGAAATTTGTTCCCGCCTGAAATAATATACAATTGCCTTTTAACAGTTCGATATAAAAGAGGAAAAAGCTTTTAAAAGTGCATAAACGTGAAACAGTCATCAAACAATTTTCTATTCATGAATCAATTATTTCGCAATTCAAGGTTCTAGACCACGTGTGTGTTTACAAACAATTGCCACATGTGAATAGATTTGAGTTATGTTGGTATTAAAGAATAAAGTGTTGGATGTTCAGAACTGCTCCGGCAAAGCTTTTGTTCATTTCTGTTGTAAGTGAGATGCTATCATTTACAACATAAATACAATTAACTGTCGTTCAATTCTGCACATTTTTCAGCATTTGCGGTTGGGGTATATGTACATGTACATTTTATCTACAATTAGCTTTGCCAGTGTCATTATCATGCAGAGTAATTGAACTTTCTAGGCGAGTGACTATTGGCGGACTATTAATACGGTTATTGATTATTGTTTGTGTTTTTCCTCTGACAATTTTAGAATAGAAAAGAAGTCCGTTTCGCGGTCACATGAGCAACTGACTGTATATCAACATCACGTATATCCTAATAAAGCAGAATTCACACGGCACCTTATTATTGGATCGATTTGTATGCAAGTGACACATAATATGATCTCCTGTAACACCACAAAGTGTAGTAAGAAAACACCGAGTAATTATGACATATCAACACAGAGACGACAAGATACAAATACGGAAAAAGAAAGAAATCATTTTATTCGTATTTCAATATTCATTTAAAAATTGAACACAAGGGAATAAACTGATGCACTTTATGGAGTAACAAGCTTGTCATTTCGCGTTCATACAAGAAGCACACTCAAAACAAATGTGACGAATATGTTCTCAGGTAATCCTTACATATATCTTTATCTCTCAAATATATTTGGAAAATATAATTCCTAAAATGAACACAAAAAAATATCCTTGCCGATAAATTAACAAACCAAACAAAGAAATAAAGTGTTCACATATTTGTACACAATTCAAATACATGTGCGAAATAAACATGAGTGAAATAGCACACATGTCACAACTTTTATGTGTGAAATCACCCATCATCAATTATGCTAAATATACATTCCTATAAAATTTAAATTATAATCATGTAAGGACGGATATTTTATAATGAAATTATGAATCTTTAAATATATCTTTTATAAACATAGAAAACATCAAACATATGAAAATAGCCTTTCTTTTCCGAGTGTAAAGATGTGATATGAATAACTCTTGAGTCTGTTTCTTGGGTATGAACCAGTCAAGGTTCCATTTTGAGAGTCCAGTGGTTGAGCCAAGCAAAGCAATCCAAAATGAACAATACGTCTACCAAGACCGACTCGGAGTTATTAATATCAACAGCTGCCTTCACAATCTAGAGAAACGATCGAATTGAAATAAACTAACTATCCCGTGGGATCTCACAAAATCTCGCGAACTATCGTACATATTAAACTTTTCCCAATTTGAACACATTAAAACATCATTATGTTTGATATATTCAACTAACATCTATAATTTGATTTATAAATAATACTCATCTAAACAGACTTGCAAAACATCTTTAATGACACGACATCAATGTAGGATTTAATGCTTAAGTATTTATGAAAAACATTTGGTCAGGTCACTGCTAGCGGACGATTTCACTATAATGTTTGCATACACAGATGGACCGCAATTTTAAAATATTCAATGTAGACATATACAATCATTATTTGCAAAATTTCTTCGAGATAAACAACGTAAATGGTAAAAAAACGTCCTTCAAGATAATTGGACAACTGTCATACTTGTTCTCAATAAGGTCATTGGCATCGAAATTACTGAAATAAAACATAATTTGACCAAGCACAAACGTCGTTTATCAAGATCAGAAATGTTCCGAAGATGTAGGTGTGACGATGACATCGTGTGTATGTGATTATGAATTGCAATTGATGAAAGTATATGCCTTTGTGTAAGGCAGTGCAACACGAATGTAAATGTAACAGAACAATATCAACAAATATTAAAAACTACATACTAGCTTACTTTAAAGCAAACCCAAAACGATAAATGCTCGCTTCTGCCATAAATGAAAATATACATGTTGATACTTGTTTTCAAATGATTGCATGTACGTGCAAATAGTTGATGATTTGTTGTTGATTTTAGTAAATTAAAGTATATGAGTGTATTTATTGATCTATATCGTGTCATAATTAAAGATCACTTTGTGAAGCGATTATTGCAGATTATAAGTGTAATAAATCTGGAAATTATCATTAGAATGGCCAATGTCTAACAAGTCAGGTTGGGATATGGAAACAGAGAGCCTATCATATTTGTTCAGCTTGAAAACCGCTGACAGGAAACTTGTGAAGTATACACCATTTATTTCAATTGATTTCTTGGTTTGCATTAAGACACCAGTCGTGCCATATTTGTGTGAAAGGAGATCAACATGATGAATGAAAGTAGTTGGTCTGGTTTCATTTATCGGTGTGTCTGTCTCATTTTGTCGTCGTAGATTCAGCTGCGAAGAAACGATGTAGTAGCCAGGCTGCCTGATGAATATTTCCCCTTCGAGTTCCAAGTGGAGGCAATTGTTTGCGTAAAATGTTTGACCGTTTTTATTCCACAGGATCTTGTGATGACCTTGAAATGAAGAAGTGTTTAATATATCATCCGTGATAGATGCAAACACGCATATCACACGATATGATACAAAATTTTATCTGTTCTTACCATCAATAATGTAGCTTGGTTTGAACCCAACAATTCCAACTACTTTAGCAATTGGCTGCTTGTCGTTTGTTTCTTTTTCACAGTCAGCATACTCTTCCGCTATGTCAATGAGACCTGTATTATGTACAAAACACACTAAAACATGGAAGGTGGAAATTAGGATAAATTCATTTACTAATAATGTACTAAATAACATATACATTCACTGTTTATGGCTTCGCGTTTGCCTTCCTCAACAGAAAAAAAACAACATCTAAACTTAGACTTACTTTGACTGGAACTGCTGTAGTAATACTGAGCTGCCATTTCCTAAAATTTAATATATATTTAAGTGTATATTTTATAACATGCCAAACAAGATAGACCCATATCACGCATTGACATATTTGTCTGAGTTTGAGTACGGCGAAATATTATTCATCCTTAATAGAATCACTGCTAATTGTTAATTGATTCAAACTGAAGTGCTGACAAATTATTTAATTTTTTAAATGGCAAAACAGTCTAGATGAAGCAACCATTATATCAGGTTCGATGTTCTTTGGATTTTTTCCAGAGTTTTTGACGGAACATTGAACAACACATTGAGTTTACAATTACTTTTGATGAAAATTTCTCCGTTATTCTTCATGTCAAAAGTATTGGTTATAAATGCAGTGTTCCTTGAACAATTTAAAGAAACAATAGGTAAACAATGAGACCAATTAACTTGATGGTTTACCGTTTGAAACAACATTTCAAAAAGGCTTTTCGTAGGACCGCAACACATCCCATCGTCTCTCTGTTTGACAGCAGACTGACCAAAAGCTTCTGGACCGAGGTTTATTTGAGCATTGGACTTCATTGTGTCGCAAGAAATGCATGCTAAGCTTTCTTGTGGCATTGTTAAAGATGAACTAATAACAGCCCAGATTATTATAAGAATTAGGAATGTCAACGTTAGGACAATGTTTGCTAGTAAACAAATAACCGCTATTATTTTTAAATGAATGCGATTGCATTTGCCGCACCCCTGAAAAAGTAACTCACTCTTTAAATATCACATATCACAAACTCCAAGTCAGTCGATTTGTGCTAGTGTTTGCTTCACATTTCATCTTGATTATTTACAGAAGTAAAATTAACCTTCCAGTGAATCAATATTGACTATTTATAAACATCAGCTTTATCAACTTGTGCCTACAATATTTTTTCCTGAAAGTTTAGTATTAGTATAAAAGAACAGCACCAACAACAAAAAACATTTCAACACTTTTCAGTACCCTCTCCTTTCTTGTAAGATTGGTATCACTAGGCATCATTTCTGTGTTTACCCTACGTTGTAAGTGAACTCAGGACTGATGTGACGTCATATACAGGATAAGAGTCGCCAGTGTCAAAACTGAAAAGGAGTTAAACAAGACCGATTACAATTTAACAATCATTTTAAACCTAGGTGCAGATAGGTTATCTTTTTTTTAATAACCTATTATACATGGGTTTTATCCGTAACGTTGTGAATTTCATTTATAAACTTTACGTTTAGTTACTGTTCTCATGTAACATGGTTCAGTAGCGGAAAATCCTAAACATGACATATGCTAAGTTTAAAATATACACCAAGACCCCGTAACTGACATATCACTGGATAAAATCTGATCAGTTTCAAAACACTCGAGTTTGTCAAACACCGATGGGTGGCGTATCAACGAACGCTGTCATTGTCATCGAGACTGAACGCTAAAAAGGATAAAACTAAAACAACAAAAATATAAACGTTTGTATATGTAACCCGAAACGGATGCCTCTCCATCTCTGCATATAGTCTCAATACGGTGAACAATTGTCTCAAGTTATTTCGAATCCTTCAAGGGGTTCAATAGATAAGTAGAGGACACGAACTGTATTAATATAATCTTAAACATCAAAGTGAGACTTTGTCCTTGAACCGAGCTAGTTGTAACATGTGGTGTGCACATCGTCTCAACATGGGAAATATAGTCAGGCAATAGTCATATGACCTTTGATATGCAGAGGACACAAAATAAAGTTATATTGTAGTCATATGACCTTTGACCTCTTAAGTTTGACATTGAACTTGAACCGAGCTGGTTGAAACATCCGCTTTGCACATCGTTCCAATATGGTGAACACTTGTGGCAAGTTATTTCACTATCACTCAAGCGGTTCAACAGATATAGAACGAACGCGATTTGTGACGGATGGACGGACGGCGGATTGTCTGGCGGACGAAAGGACGGACGGACGGACAGACACACAGACAGAACGTGACTGACCGAGTTAAAATGATACAATATCCCATTGCACATACAATGACCGTTGACAACCATTTATCAGCTACACATGTGCCTGCAGTTTGCATATCAGCTGGATATTCCCCTTATGGTACATGTCTCCACTGACTTTGTAGATAATTTTAATAATTTCTCCGACGCGATTAGCTCAAGATGGCTTTAAAAACGACTTTCCACTTTTATCAATCAAAGATCATTCATGCTTTCTGTCAAAAATATCACTTGGTTCATTCCTAACGGAAGAGCTTGTATTACTGTTTTTGAAAGTCTAGTTCCCAACACAGTAGCCATTAGTTCTGGTTGCCTTTAAAGGTGCTACTTTTATTTTCCAACAAATCAAACATTTGATTTTAGCTACTCATTCCATGCCTTGCATATAATACATGCATGTCCTTATGCAAGATCCTTTGCATCAACGAAGACTTGGATTGATGTTGAATTTACTTCATGAATTAAGTTTATGGATCTTGATACTCTGATATCATTCATGATTTATTTCATGGTCAATTTTATCATCCCAGTTATATTTCTTACACCACAAATTCTAAAGTATTGCCTTGATCTTCAAATGGAGGCAAAACTTTTATTCCAATTTCTTTCAGAACGTAAGTCTTTGTACAACGATTCTTCAGATTTTCTGAATTTGTTTTGCATGTAAACATATCTTCATCATCTTTCCATAAAACGTCCAACATTTTCTTCTTTGGCACATTTCCATATGATAGGTTCACTTCACTTCCCCGATCTTTTTCAGAGATCTTTCAATTACATTTGTCGAATTTGATAACCATTTTTTAGCAACATTCCAGCATTTTTCGGAGGGTAAAAAGGCCCCAAAGAGAATATTTATAAATTACAACAACTTCTTACGGATTCATTTTGTAAGTCGAATATTCGAATATCGATCAAACGAATTACCGTATATTCGAATATCAATTTTGTCATTCATTTGCATTCCTACTTTTTTAAAGAAATTTGACAGTTCTGTATACATCTCTATACCCATGTTTTTTTATTTAACACATAGCCATGCTATCATCTATGTAGGTTGATTTTAGTACAGTTTTTGTTCCTACTGGAAATTCTTTTTTATACATTTCTGCATATATTCTACAAAAAATAACGTTGTGAATTCTGAGCTTTCTCCACTATTCGGAGTCCGTCTAAGCGGTAAAAGCCTGGCATGTTGCTCCTCTGTATTTCGTATATTTTGGTTACAAACCGATGAAGTTCTGGGTATTCTTGTCCTATTTAAAGATCCAGAACGGGCCTAGATGTTGCTACTCTCAGTTAATAACTTATAAGTGTGGATACGTTATTGATTTTCCATTCCAATTAATTACTTTTATATTCCCTTTACCCTATATATGCATCTATTGTGTAATGTGTATGGCCATCTACACTTTCAAGGTCAAATTTCGCTGGCATTATTTCAAATGAGTTAGGGTTTTGGTACGCCCATCGTGCAATAATGCATTTACTTTGACACATTTGTTCTTTGACTTTAAAAGGTATCTCACCCCTAGTGAAAACATCCACTTAAAACTCTTCCAAGTGTTATGCTTTGCCGATGTTGTTAAGCACAGAACTAAAAATATTTTAAGGGCTTCAAAGTTCAGGTTCGAAATCATCTAGAAGGACATATTTTACTGAAGTTTGTAGTTAGAGGCCCGGCTAAAATAGCTTGCTGGGAATGTCAAAGTCTAATTATTTAAAACAGAGTCGGTAAAACATTGTGATATTTAGGCATACTGTTCTCAAATGGTTAAGTTTGATTGTTGATAACCACACCCCAAATGAGAGGGCAGAATGTCCCAAATCTTCAATAACTCTCAATGCAGGTTTCTTTAAGTACTGTTTAAGCTGCACGAGCTTATACTGATATGCGGCAGGAGCGGCATTGATACACCAATCAAACGCAGCTTTCCAGCTTTCAATGTCTTTATTATCACCATGGAAAACTGTATCGAAACCCTGTTTAATTGTTTTCACATATCTTTTCCAAAGTGTTTATTAACGGATTCTGCTTCTGGTGGCTCTTCAGAAGAACTACGCTCAGATCGAATATCCGCCTTTGCTCTTGATTAAATTCATAATTGCATCGTCGTTTTGTCTCTGTCAACTCAAGCTCTGAAAAAATACGTTTAACTATTCTGCTCTATTTTTTCATCTTACAATAATCAATTATTTCATGTCAACAAGTAGTTAAATTGTCCATATCCCTTTCTATCTTGTCACGCATTGCTCTGTATTGTTATTTTGTAGTAACGTCTCCAGCACTTCAGTCTAACATTGTATAAATAAACGAAGTGAAACTGTTTTAATCTCGATTACTTTTAAGTAAATTTCTGCTATATCTGACTCCTCTTTATGATTTTTTTAAAAATTTCGTCCTCCACTTTACAGAGTTCGTGATAATCTATTTCAATTTGTACAAGTGTTCGAAATTTTCAAAATACGAATTACTCTTAAAAATTCACAAAAATATTAGACGAACCTGTTTTGCTTAAAGTAACATTTTCTTTCAAGATTCTATCTTTACACTATTACAAGGAACCACGCTCTGCTTTTTCCTGTTCTTGGGGCCTAGTATAATGTCGTATAGGGCGTTAAAACTACTAGACTTATTGAAAAAGTTTTGTGTTGTAATCACATGCCCACAACGTTATCCCCGGATGCCAGGCCGCTTATTGGCTTGGGACAGAGCTGAAAACTGAACGACCTATTTAGTCACACATAGAACCCGGACATCAAGTCGTACAGATCAGAATACAGAACCGAATAATGGAATTTAAATGGTAGAACTGCTAACCTTGTATGTCACCAAACCACGTTGATATTGACCGGTTGTTTGCGAATTGAGTTTCCGGCATATCCATGTTTCGTCAATGTATGATCAATTTCTTTACGGGATGGGGGGCTTAAGGGATTTTTAATACTTCCAAATCGGAGCAAAGTCCCTGTAGAAATAAAAAGGGGGAGTCTTGACCGTGAGGAATCCGCTTATTTAAGCGCGGATTCGGGATAGTGTGGCATAGGACTTGGATACACCCGGTAGATTTTCGTCTACAATGACGGATTTCACTGCGACTCTTCTAGATAGAGCCTATACCTTTGAGGAGGTGGGGTAAACAACGAGAACGTTGATCGACGTGGTAGTGAAAGCTTATATGGGGATCGGGCTCTACTGACGTCACGCCTTATACAGAAGAGTACATCATTTAGTTCACTGTCAACGAAGGTGTAAAGAATAATTAACCTTATTCGGGTTCCCGCGGTCATTTGATCATGAACACATCAAATGGGAGTACAAGAGAGTTAAATTTAAATATTGGCATGAAGACCGTTCATCATTTTAGGTTGTACATGTTCCGACCTGTGTCGGATATGCAGGCCTTTAATGGTATCTTGGATAGGATTCTTGAGCGGGGGCCAGGTTAGTTGTGTTCATAGTATCCTGTGGCCTTATCCTCGATCCGAGATCAGTCATTTCCCTGTTATGTGTGTAACCGTGTGGTTTCATCTCATTTAAGAGAGTTCACATCCTGAAATCCCCTCAGTATTTGGCATGGCCCGCCGTTCAGGAGGTAAGGGAATGGGTAGGGCAACTAGGTGAGATTGCACCCTTTTCCGGTCTGGTTTCGAGAAGTAGAAAGACTGCTTCTGGCTGCCCGCGCGATATTTTGACGCCCTGTATTTCCCGCTTTTTCGGGAGCGGTCGGCCATCCGGGATCTGGGTTCCGTTATATAGGAGATCGCCCATTCCAAAGGAGGCGTGTTAACGGTTGGCCGGGCCTTGGACAGTTTTCTTAAACGCTTAATAATAACTCTTAAATAAGATAATTTGATAAAAATACCTATCTTTTTACATCCAATAAGCGACAATATGTATCGCATTGCACTTAATCCTAATTCACTTGTGTGTTTAGTTATTTAAGGGCAAAAACATTGTTATCAAACAAATGAATGATGAATCATGTTAAAAGATTATAAAGTTGTATAAATTGCTTACGTGGATGAACAATATACACATGTAGGTTGTAAAGTTTATAGTATATCAAATATCACCGTCCTTTTGTACTATCCTACCGGGCAAATTCCACAATGATTATTTAAAAGTTTACTTAATGATAACAAGTTATTTCGTTGAACAAGTTTTGTAAGATAAGATAAGTTTGTTTCAAATAATTGGGCATATGGTATGTTAACACATTGTACTAGAACATAATTATTGTCGTTAGGGAGAGACTTCTAAGTGCTTAGAGAAAGAAAGTAAAATTGTGGAGGCGATAAAGCTTATACCTGCTAAATTATTCTAGCACACCGGATAGGCATTTCCGGTGACGTCAGCCGTTCTGGAAAATCCCATCTGGCTCCACCCCCCCTCATGCCAGATGAGTCACGCGCTGTAATACTTTTTATTTATTTTATCATATACTTTAAGTAACCATAATTATGATATTTCAATAGATGAGTTTCATAAACATTAACTTTGCAAAAAATATATCTTCACAACAAAACGAAATAACCCTTCAAAGACTTGATATCGAAGGAACTTATTGACGTTGACAGTGAATAAAAATTACTGCGCGTCATGACGTCAGTAAACATTATCGCACGCGCTTTTTGGTGAAATGTACAAAAATGTGCTTTTTATGCAGTTTCTTCACAAAAAAATAATTAAGGTATGCTAGAAATATTTATCTATCATGTGTATCCGTTCCGGAAAAATCCGGCAAGCCTCGTTACCAGGCAACGCAGGTGCCCTCGGGTCGTATTTTTCTATCCGGAACGGGAACACATGACCTATATCATTAATACCAACAGTTTGAATAAACAAGAGCTGTCACAGAACTGATCTGAAACCTGACGTATGTCCTCCATCGGTTTTTGTCTCATTGATAGCCATAAGTCTGTATATTAGATTAAAAATCAATGAAAGCCAGTGATATATTTTGCTAACAAAAAATCAGATCCGAGAATTTTATATTTAAGTTCAAAAATTGATGTTTTATAGCTTTTTCCTAAACCGTTAGTAACGGTTTAAGCCATAAAACATTAATTTTCTTTTGAAATTTGAAAATCTGCGATCTGATTTTTTGTCAGCAGTCTTATATCATTAGTTTGCAGATATTTACGCAAAAATTTGCTTTCCAAGACAAAAATAAATAAAATAGTTGTCAAACGGTAAATCTGTGAGAGTGCAGCTTTAAATGGGCGAAGTTCCTGATCAAAATTGTAAAGTTTAAAATATATTCTTTCAATTTGAGGACATTTAAATACAAAGAACGTAAAATATCTAACATCTTCCCCCTGCTTCCAAATTTTATTTGTTGATACCAGAAAATAACTCTAACAACATAATCAAACGCTTTTGAAAAGTCAACAACCGCAGCATACAATTTCTTATTGCTTTCAAGTAAACGTGTTATTATAGTATGTAGTGCAAATACATTATCAATAGTTCCCAAGTTTTTTTACAAACCTTTCTTACTTCCTCAACAATAAAAGGAGCTTTAATTCTTGAAACATGGTTTTTAATTCACCATCTAAATACATTTCATTAAAATGAATTCGGTTGATAAAACACAGATTCAGGGTCATTTATGGACATAAAATACTCGACAAAATCATTTGAAAATACGAACCATCAAGATCATTGCCAATATATTTCTTAATCAAAGGACTTCATATTATGCTGTCCATAATATTTGTAAACGATTGAAGATTAACATCAAAATCGTTATTACATCTAGTAATATTATATCATTACATAACTTCGCAAATTAATCAGCACTACATTCTTCACAAAAAGACTGGTATCACTATCCCACTTATATCTAAATGGTACACTGTACAGTAATTATCATCATTAAGTCCCTTACAATGTTGCACAACAACTTTTATTCTAAAACTGACCTTACAATGATCTGATATGATATTTGGTTCTTCAATTTCAAATGCTGATATATATTCAGTCCGATCTGTTTTATATAAAACATAAATTCATGTAGAATTATTAAACAGAAACTAAATCACACCTTCGATTTAAAAAAACTCAAACCAGTTTTACAGAGATAATTTTTAGTCAGTTGTATTTTCGAACTGCTTTGTATGATAAATGAAATCAAATGATGGATAATGTCCACAATTTCGACATAGTCTCTTTAATACAAAGCCCGTAGGCTAGAGAAATTCATGGAAAGTGTGAAAGTTTTTTTTAATATAATAAAGATTCTGGCAACGCTCACTCAATATGCATTTATGATTGTGTTTGTTTTCTATATGTTATATGTATGAACAATGATGCCTTATTTATTGCAGCAAGATGCATTTTATGTTTAGGCTATGCAAACATAGTCATAACATATTCATGCCATAGGAATAGGATTTATATAAAATAAACATTCAATGTTTAAAATGGTTTTTGATTATAAAATCCTTTTGAACGATCTGTTACAACTAATGTTACTACAATGGATGAATATCATCGGGCGACAATAGCACTGCCACCGCAACAAACGTCACCACCATCAGCCCCAACAAGACCACAACACTCATGTCGACAACAGCACTGCCACCGTCACAAGCCCAACCACTATATAAAGGGGGTTAGAAGTAAACTATGGTATCGATATATTCCTTTATAGTTTTGTATTATTTTAAGATGAAAAAAGCAGAAATTCTGTTTAGCGTCTAAGGTAAACGAATATCCGGGGCTTGGCTGTCGAAAAAAGAAACATTCGTTTTTCATGTTTATCAGAAAATAGCAACGGGTTTTACTTCTAAAATGATTTTCTGAAGATGTCTTTCTGCACATTTAGTTTCTTAAATGTGATTTTAAGTACTAGTTGCATGTTAGCGAAAAAACTATTTAGCGGATCATCGCCTAGCTCAGTGCTGCAGTGGTCTAACTGCAGTTATTGTCGAAAGATTTTCCAGAAATCTTTTAGAAACAAAGTTGTTCTCCGAAAAGTATTTTACAGTAATTGAGAGATTTATAAAACAGAAAATGATTAAAAAAACAAAAACATATTGTTCTAAGTTCAAAATCTTGTTTCTATGGAATGAATATCAATACTTTTGAAGATATTGAAAACGTTCAAATATTTGAGATAAAACACTAGTCAGTCTTACAAAACCGCTCATTTTGTCACTGTTATACATTGAAATAATTAATAAAAATAATGCAGGAACTATTTTCTTCTTATATCTTAACTTTGCGGTGTCCCCTTCGTTATACAATGAATTGTATCTTACCCTATCAATAAACATTCATACTGAGTTTTTATCAAAAGCAATAATTACATTGTTTACAATAAGTGTGTTATGTTAATATGTGGGGCTTTTTTTGTATGGAATATGTAGTTAAGTTTGTATGCCCCCACTAATGGGACATTATGCAAGTATTATGCGAACTAGTGTCATTCAAAACTCCATTTTTAACTACTTGACCTAAAGTCTTGAATCCATTGGGGAATGTTGTTGAGATGATTGTACATCAGGGTTTCGTTTGCAGCTGCACATTACAAGTAAGGGGAGACTTGTGGCTCTTTAATTACCAAAATATGGCATTTTCGAACTTTTGTCATTCTTATGACCTAGAGTCATGAAACCTTAGGGTAATGTTGTTGGGGTTAATAAGTTGTGCAAATGGGGTTTTGTTTGCAGTTCACATAGTAAGTTTGATTAACTCCATTTTTTCATCACCTTAACCCCATTCAAGTCTTTCTTTGTCAGAAGCATGTTTTCATTGTGATAGGAAAGAGCCCGAAAATACCATATAAATGGTATGCATGTCTCAAATTAAGCAAACATCTTTATCTATACTTCTATAACCAGAAGGCGACGAGATATTGGGTAGAGCTGGACGGAGTGAACGGAATGAAGGCATGCCCTTTCTTTTACTTTAATATGTATAAAATCATTTAGAGACATGTGAATTAAAGGTATGTATTGTTTTTGTCAGATTTACATTATTCGTAATAACTCGGCCATCTCCGATAAGCTTTGGGATATACCTCGTCAATTATAGGCTTCAAGACGTAACAATGCACTGAAATGGATAACTTGAATCATGTCTTAGTTACGCTTTGGAGAAACTTTGAATAAGATTCAAATTAAAAGAAAAACATCACGATAATCTTCACCATGCATTTAATTTGCAAGATACAGTGACGGTTGTAAACGTAATTTTATACAACACGTTTTAAATATGGGCGCCGCAATGATTGACTGCTTTTGAAGACTCGTATTATTTCCGAAGTCGTATCTGTTGGATAACGGTCAGGGTGTTCCGATTGCCTTAAGAGATGTGCTGACAATATTAAAATGTCATTCACGCCAATGTGGTAAAAGCAATGTACGTAGTATGGCTTTAGTTTATTAGACAGGTCGGGCCTAGTATGAATGTTGTTTAACATTATTATTATTATTATTCTATTAGCTTGTTAGAACCAATAATACCTATTTTAACACACGGGCTCAAAACGTTATTTACAAATGAGGTTAAAGAACCGTTTTACAACATTCGAATAACAAAACAAGAGCTGTCAGAAGATGACAAATACCCGTGATTGGGCCCTGTCGAATAGAAAGCCATTAGTATATAACATGTATGTTGAATGAAAACTTTGAGTTATCATTTATCTTAACAAATGCCCTGCAATGTGTGCTCTACAAATCTGTGAAGATTGATTGAAGTTTCGTTATCCAGTAAAACAGCATAGCTGAGATCATACAGTGTGTTCAACATTTCTCACAAAAATGGGACATTGTTCTTTGACCTACTGATCTCAAAATCAAAAGAGGGTCATCTGCTGTCACGACCAACCAGCCTAATAGGTTTGAGGTTCCTGGTCCAAAGCGTTCTTAGTTATTGATCGGAAACTGCTTTTTAGTTCAAAGTCACCGCGACCTTGACCTTTGACCTATTGACCAGTAAAAATATATATTAAATTGTTATACTTATTACGTGTAAGTTTGGACCAAAACCAGAAATTTCGTTCATTAGTTCACAGCTTGTCAGTATTATATAATTTAACGAATATCTTAAGCTCATCTCGTTCCCCTAAACAGTTGGTATAACCCATCCCGCCCAAGTTTAGCTGAATAACTGGGTCACGCCACTTCAAATTGCTTTGGAAGTAATATATTCCTTCATAAAACGTTGCACCTGTACGAGCTCTAACAATTAGGAAATGATAGAGTAAGATGTTATTGGTCTCAGTTATAAACATATTAGTTTTGTTTTTGAAAATAACATAAATAAAACAATCAAACGCTAAAATCGAATTGGCATTACAATTCAATTATCACGAATAAATTCACGCAACCATAGAGGGGAAGTGTTATTTGTTATTAAAATATCGTTTTAATTATTTACAAGCCTGCTATTTACTGTTTTACTGAAACTTTTGAGCAAATATAAGCTTAAATGTTGATGGTGATAATTGCTTTGAAAAAGTAACCATTGCCATGCTTTTAACAATTTATATACCACTGTGGCGTGTAAGCTAGTTGAAAAACTACCCACTTTTGTACAAACATATGGAAAAAAATTGTGTCAACGTTTTACTCAGAAAGAGGTGGCCGGTTTCTGAATTCATTCTCCTTAGTTTCAGAGAATAAAACTTTGAAGTTTTGTCAAATTTAAGTGCAAATAAAGCTACTGGACTAGATGGTATTCCGGCACGCTTTGTTAGAGATGGAGCATCTATTAGTGCATGTCCATTCACTCATATTGTCAACTTGTCTTTGATTCAAGGCAACGTTCCTGATGATCTAAAAATTGCTAGAGTTATCCCCCTCTATAAAAATGGAATAAAACCAGTGTTGGTAATTACCGCCCGGTTTCTATTTTAAGCATATTATCAAAAGATTTTGAAAAGTCTATGAAAAAGAAAAAAGTAGAATCTTATTTTAAAGACAAGAACCTTTTTTTTATAAATTTCAGTCAGGTTTTAGAAGTGGGTTATCCACTGATTCATGTTTGATCCACCTAACTGATTTTATAAGATTGGAAATGGACAAGGGTAATTTGATAGGCATGGTTCTCTTAGATCGTTTGTTAAAAACAAACTATTGCTGTATGCAGATCATTCTAGCATACTCGTATCTGGTAAGAATAAGACTGATATTGAGAAGGTTTTAACTGATTATTTAAATAGTGTGAGTCAATGGCTAGTAAGTAATAAGTTGTAACTGCATTTAGGAAAGACCGAGTCAATTTTGTTTGGATCCAAGTGTAAACTAAAATCCACCTCTTCTGCCAAATACCTTGGATCAGAGTTTGTCTTCTAATGAAATGGCACATTCAGTTATTTAGAAGGTCGGTTCCAGGTTAAAGTTCTTGTACCGTAAACATTATTATCTGACTCTACATACGAAGAAACTTCTTGTTGTGTCCTTATTCAATGTCATTATGATTGTGCTTGCTCCATATGGTATCATCTATGGTCTTACTCGTGTCTTAAAAAAATAAACTAAACTGCCCAAAATAAGATAGATTTGTACTCAATCTTGACTGTACATCTGACATTGGAACACGTCAATTTCAGTCTCTTAACTGGTTACCAGTGGATACGAGAGTTGATCAGATTATTCTGTGCCATATTTTTAAGGTAAGAAATGGTTTGGCTCCATGTTTTATGAGAGAACATTTTACATCCCAAGACAAAATTCACCCCAATAGAACAAGTCTTAGAAAAAGGGTGCCTATGCTGTTCCAAGGGTTAAAGTTTTGGATCAAAGTCATTCTGTTACTTAGGTTGTAGTCTTTGGAACAAATTGCTTGCAAGTATAAGGCCAAATTGTCCATTTAGATCGGAAATCGAGGTGAAATCCAGTTTTCGAGAAGTGAAATCCACTCCTAACTCAGTTTTATCAATTAGTAATTTTTATTTTTTGAATACGTTTTGGAAAGTGCCTAATGAAGAGTTTACATTTCAAATTTTATTGAAATATATCAAGAAATGAAGAAGTTAGAGCAATTTTTCGGAAATCGAAATGAAATCCACATTTTGACAAGTGAACTCCACTTTTTCAGACGTGAAATCCACTCATAACTCATTGATTTTTAACAATTTTTTTTGTTGAACAAATAATTGATAAGGCTTTATCATGTGTTTATATTTCAAAAATTATTCAAATTGATCCAAAAATAAGAAAGTTGTAGACCTATTTTGAAAAAAGATCGGAAATCGAAGTGAAATCCACATTTTGACAAGTGAAATCCACTTTTTCAGACGTGAAATCCACTCATAACTCATTTATTTTTAATAAATTATTTTTTCTGTTGAGCAAATAATTGAAAGGGCTTCATAATGGGTTTATATTTCAAATTTTATTCAAATTGATCCAAAAACAAGAAAGTTGAAGTTATATTGTGAGGGCGTTTTGTTGTGTATGCATAATTGTTTAATTTTTGTCATGATAAACACAATATCCATACACATCCAGGCCATACCACGTGGAGGCGCCCTCAATCATGGCCCTTTTTTACTTTCGAATTTTGAAAATCTTAAAAATTTAATAAATAATCCGAATATTGTTTTGTATTATTTGTTTATGCCAGACATTTATTTATGGTTATTTATACATGTACATTGGTTGATATACGTAATCATAAAAATAAATAAAAAAAAGAAACAAACAAATACAACAGAACAAAGTTACACCAAGTGAAATCATATGTTTAACTTGGTTTACAATAATGAGAGATAATGAAAAGGCATGTTCACAACATTACACAAAATAAACAATAGCAAAATATGAAAAAAATATACACAGGTAAACTTTGAACAATTTAAAATGATAATTCGTGAGGGTGTGCACTGCCACCCGTGCTGGGCTTCAATAGTGATTCTCGGCGTGTGCACACCCATCACCGGACACCCTAAGAGAAATATATATACAAAATGAAAAATGTACAGATAAACTTTGAACATAGCCCCATGTGAACAATTTAAAATGGAATAATTCGTGAGGGTGTGCACTGCCACCCGTTCTGGGCTTCAATAGTGATTCTCGGCGTGTGCACACCCATCACCGGACACCCTAAGAGAAATATATGCACAAAATGAAAAATGTACAGATAAACTTTGAACATAGCCCCATGTGAACAATTTAAAATGGAATATATCATGAAACCCTTCTGGTAATGATCCACACAGATCGCCATCAATGTCAAATTGTTCAGCCGGCGAAAGACTAGCAGTACCATTAGAAACATCATCACACGACGTGTTTTGATGTTCTGTTGGTTCTGTTGGCCTGTCATCGACGTTTGTCACGCTACTTAAGCTAACAACACCACCATCACCAACAACATCACCAACACCACCATCATCATCACCATTTTCATCATCATTTACATCATTATCATCGTCATCATCATCATCATCATCATCATCATCATCATCATCATCACCAACAACATCACCATCACCACCATCATCATCACCATTTTCATCATCATTTACATCATTACCATCATCATCATCACCACCACCTTCAACATAACATTCATCATCATCAACATCAACAACAGCATTATCATCACCACCAACATCGTATGCATCATCACAAACACCATCATCAACAACACCATCAACTACGACATCAACATTTTTCAAATCACGTTCATCAACACTCTCATCCTGTAGCGTGACAAGTAATTTGATGGAAACAAGTGGTACAATATGATTGAATAGTGGTATCTTAGATAAACTGGGGGTTTTCATTGATGACCACATCAGCTCACATACCGCTTTTTTCTTTGCCGATACAGACCGACCTACCACATTTCCAGTCAATGCGTTTGTCATTTGCATATCCCGCAAAGGTGGGTAGAGAGACCTGATCGGCGATTTTAACACAGTACTGAGTGCCTGAATGTGGACAATCTCTGAAAACCCACCAATTTTTACAGCATCTTTGATAAGGGAGCTGACATCACTTGTCATTACATTTGGTTGTTTCAATAAGCTATTTAGACCACAGTTTTTATTGTAGAATTTTTGGTTTTGAATGAGTTCTATTGCTGTCAATAAACGCAGAACGAGATGATGCTCCTGGGTTGAAAATTCAGACAGTGAAACAGCCCGGTACATACAGTTACCGTCGCCAATTGTTTTCAAAGGCATCACGGTCTGTTTTAATACTGGACAGTACATGTCTATTATTTTTGATGCAACTTCGTCGACGTGCGAAGGATCAAGTGCTATTTCACTGTTACTTGACATATGTCTACTTTTAGGTAGACCTGCAACATATGTATGGATAAGTTTGATTTCAGACTTTGCTTGGTTGGCTAAAAGCACGCTACTTTTGGACTCTTGGGCGTCTTTTAGGCTGTAAATGTAATTTCAACAAATTATAACTAAAGCATGTAAAATCGTCCTTGTAGTAATAGTAGTAGTAGTAGTTCGCAAATGTGCTTATAAAAACACGTAGTTATTAATTTATTGTTGTTATATAGCTGTTGTTATTTATGTTTTCAAATGTGCTTCATTCATTCATTTAAATGTTGTAATATTTATTCATGATTGTTAATGTACTTTTAAACTTATTATGAAATATATTTTTGAAATGAATAAATATTGCATTAACTCATATAAAACGTCTCCGTTTTCAATAATAAGCATATTATAAGATATGCTAAGTATATATTACACTTACCGATTCAGTGCTGTTGTGTAATTGTACTCATCCCCGACACAAGCACACTTTATACACGCAAACTTGAGATGACGTTGGTCCCAAGACTTAAGCTCAAGCTTGCCCATTTGACAACATGTACGATGGCACCACAACTTACAATTATCACAATAAATTGAGTCAAGTGCACATGCCTCAAGGCAGACACTACACGGAAAGGTTCCCATTTTATGAACAAATACAGCAGAAATATACAGAAACAATTAATTATCCTTTTAAATATCCAAATATAATAACACAAAATACACAGAAACAATTAATTATATTATTAAATATCAAATAATACGTAAATCCAACACTACATGTTCATAGCATAAAAAATAAAAACATAGCAATGACAATTGCCATTTCTGATACATTTTATACTTACCATATCTTCTCAAATTCTTTTTCGGCATAAAATAATTACTGCCATTGTACTAAACTTCTTTAATTTTACCGCCGAGTATGTTATGTCAACTTTCTCGGATATTTGATGTATCACCTTAACCGCTAAGAGCGAAAGGCGCGAAAGTAACGGCACGTGAGAGTCGTGATCCTCGTCTTTGATAGATATAGATCAAAGACAAGAGTAATTATTAAACGATATTATAGAACTAATATATTAGATCTAATGTTATATAAGATATCACGACTAAAACGGATTAAATGATACTAATGTAAGTAAATAAAACACAAAAAAACATTAAAATATAATCATCGGACACAAACTACTACTGTATTAATATTAAGATACTTGATTGAATTTATTTCTTTACACTTAGTAGATTTCTTTACCAAATATTGGATTTCACTTGTCAAAATGTGGATTTCACTTAGCTTTCAGATCTATTTTCAACATATTTATCTAACTTTTTCATTTTTGGGCCAATTCCATTTAAATTTTAAATATAAACCGATGATAATGCCTTTTCAATTATTTGTTCAACAAAAAAAATAATTTGTTAAAAATAAATGAGTTATGAGTGGATTTCACGTCTGAAAAAGTGGATTTCACTTGTCAAAATGTGGATTTCATTTCGATTTCCGAAAAATTGCTCTAACTTCTTCATTTATTGATATATTTCAATAAAATTTGAAATGTAAGCTCTTTATTAGGCACTTTCCAAAATGTATACAAAAAATAAAAATTACTAATTAATAAAACTGAGTTAGGAGTGGATTTCACTTCTCGAAAACTGGATTTCACCTCGATTTCCGATCTATTTTCGAAAAATTGCTCTAACTTCTTCATTTTTTTACCAATTTCAATAAAATTTGAAATATAAACCCTTTATGAGGCACTTTCTAATAATTATACAAAAACAGAAAATTATTTATTAAAATTAATAAGTTATGAGTGGATTTCACCTATCGGAATCTGGATTTCACCTCGATTTCCGATCTATTTTTGGAAAAAAATGAAAAATTGCTCTAACTTCATTTTTTGACCAATTTCAATAAAATTTGAAATATAAACCCTTCATGAGGCACTTTCATATTTGTATACAAAAAAAATAAATTATTAATTAAAATAACTGAGTTCTGAGTGGATTTCACGTTTTGAGTGGATTTCACGTGAAATCCACTGGATTCCTGTATCACCTCGCACCGGTCACAAACCTGTTGCCTGCACCAACTTCCGGGCTAGTTTGCGTGCTGAGAACGTATTTTTATCTTTCTGCGTTATTTAATCAGTTTTGACACGGACCTATTTACCTATAGGTCCATGGTTTTGACAATAATTGTACAACAGATATATACACAAGTAGCTGAACCACTATTTTATGAGTTTTCCTGTTATTTTTCTGCAACGTGGTGAGACATTTTAGCATTTCAATTTTTATTTAACAACTTTCGGATGTATTTTTCCGATTTATCATACCTCATTACCTGGTTCCTGGTTCTTCAAATCAGTGCTTTATTTGCTCAATAATAGCTTAAGAGTTTAGTCACTCATGTTGTATTAAAGGAACTGGTGTCAAGTCATAAGCGTCTAGTTCAATATTTATATTTTGAAAACATAAAGCAGATATTTCAATAAAAATGTTTTATTGCATTTAGTTCATTTTGCTTTAAAATAACTTAATTAGTGACATACCTGTCAAGTCTCATGGTTTTGCCGTGCGTCTCACAAGTTGGGAAATGAAATCACGATCTCACGCTGACTTTATAATTTAATTTCTCATGCATTTCAATTATAACAAAAGTCACGAAAATAAATACAGTACAGTATAGTTTTATGATTAAATCTGTAAAAATCATTTGTATATGCATTGCGTCTGACCTAATGTTAGCCACCAGATCCAGTGTTAGTTTACAATATATATACCAACACATAACAGTTGTTACCCATGTAAACATCATGTCGTCTGCTAGTTCTAGTTGCTCGCCTCTTAAAAAAGCCTCAAAACTTGAAAAAATATGGTTAATAACAGAATTAAAACATGGTAGAAGTTATGTTGTTTGTAGTTATAGTTAACACTTAAATATTGAACTAATGCTGAGGAACTATTTTTCACACAAAAACCAACAGAGTATTTTTGCACTAGTCAATTGTAACCACGGCCCCCCAGGTCCGGGGGTATACCGGGGATAGCCGGGGAAATGGGCCGTGTTTTTAACCTTCAGGTGGCCCCGCAGTGCCCTGTGAATGCGGTGGTTTTGTCTGCGCGCAAAATATAGCGGGGAATGGGCCTTACATAGGGTACCTTGGGTGCGGGGGCATTTGGCAGGGATTTATCATCAATTCATCTCCGTAGGGCGCGGATTTTACCTGGGGTTGGCTGGACCAAAAGTCAAAGTCCCTGCTATTCCCCGGACCTGGTGGGGCCGTGGCTACAATTGACTGGTGCATTAGTACTAGTAGTTAGACAGGTTTAATGACATTTAATTGAGCTATATAAAGCAATAAGACTATCTTTCCGTTAAGCTTTTCTGACTACTAAATAGGGTGTTTGTTTTTTGTGTTATTTGGTCAACAAATACAATTTTCCTTTACATCACAGCATTGCTGTAGGTGAATTATTGTGAATTTATTCAACAAAAATTTAAAAAAATCATACAAATTTAATTAAAATTTTGGTAAAAGAATTGATTAAAAATGCTGTCGAAATCACACCAGAACCCACCACAGACGATCTAGGGATGATTTTTTTGGGGGGTATCCCCAAACCCCCTTGATTTTTTTTTCTTACTCTAAGGGTCATTTGACCCTTGACAGCTATGCAGTGAACTAAAATGAATATATATAAATTTTGGTGGACAAATTAATACACACATTAAAATAGTTGTTTTCAACCATTTGGGGAAGAGGTCAGGGCCTCTCTCACTGGGAAAAAAGGCTTATTGACTCAGTAAGACTGGGAGTTCCAATTTTGCCTAGAAAAGACCAAGAATGCTTTAAAAATAGTCAGAAAAAACAATGATGTAATAAAGTTTGTGTCTTTATAAATAAAGCAACTCTTTCGTTCAAAAACAACTTGTTGATACAGTTTAACTTTTTGAATGGATAATTTTAAATATACATAAATGGGCATTTTTATTTTCCCTACCCTAAATGTTTTCTGTCAAACAAAAAAACAACAAAAAACTAAAATTAACTTTCCTCATTTGATTTATTTTGCAAATCCTTTATTTTGTTGTATTTTAGCACACATTGACATCGGAACATACAGAAAGCAACACAACCAACAAAATGTCAGAACAATTTGATGTTGAGAGTTTTAGAAACCCCAATGAGAGCACTACAGAATGGAAATTGCGGCGTCAGTTCCTGTTGGCTCACAATGACAAGCTTGAACCTGACAGACTCGTTTGCCTTGCCAACTGCTATGTGAATGTGGAGATCTATGGATGCACGTAAGATAATATTCTGTATCTATGATACTTACTTTTAGAAAAATGATTATACATTTATAAAATGTACTAAGCCGTAGTAACAAATGTCTAGAATAAATGTGCTGTCAAGCTGACTCAGTAATTTATTATTTGGGGATATTATTTTTATCATAATGACATTTTTTCGTTTTTCTGTCATGAATTATTTTAAAAACAATATTAACAATGGCCTGAGCCCACTGACACTGAATTTCAGCGTGAATCCCTCATGTACAATCAAAGTCATTGGTCAGGATTTAGAATTTTTTTGTCTGTTTATATCAACTTTCTGCTATTATAACGACATGAATCTTCGAAATGCACTTGGCAGTCATTAAATTAACAACTTATCAAGTAATCACCTTAAAATTAAGCCTTCATATTTAAGCTCACCTGAGCTCAAGGTGCTCAAAGTGAGCTATTGTGATATTTGGTATGCAACCTCATGCAGTGGTTGAATGATTGTTCAAATTATACCTCTGGGATGAAGAATGGTCCCACCCAAGGGGTCCAAGGTTTTCTATTTACTTATATATAGTAAGATTTTGAAAATCTTCTGCTCTGATACTTCAAGGCCAAGACCCTTGATTTCATGTAGTGGTCGTCAAATGTGTCAAGGCCTGCTATATGTGAAATTCAGAATTTGAAAAGCCCTGTTAAGTAGTTAACCAGTGGGACTTTGCTAATTTGGTCAACTGTTAAAAATAATTTTCTTTTACAGGTATCCTGATGAGACAATGGCTGAACTGAGGGAGCTTGTTGGTCAGCTTTAAATATTTGTACTGGTACGTGAAGAAGAAGTTTTCTTGATAAACTCACTAAACTTTTTTACCACTGCATAACAGTCGGGCATTGTTTGATTTTTTTTATATTAAATGTTTTGATTCTACTTCAATCAAATCTCCAATCAATTAAATGAACCTTACTGGAATAATTACAAATGTATTAGAATGTTTGAGTTGAACTCAATTGTTTTACACATAACGTTGATGATGAACATGGCAGAAAACAACATTTTGTTCTCATAATAAAAATATGAAATAATATTATAGAATTTAAGGAAAACAAAAACAAAATTATTTTCTTTTACATTATACATGAGATTGAAATAGTGTACAGACATGACTTTGAGTAAATACTTTCAGCAAAGTTGAGGCAGATAATCAATTGATTCATGATAGAATGGCCATAAATGCTAAAAAAATGATTAGTTGATCAGAATTTTACCTAAGACTACAGGGCTTTTTCACCAAAAATTGTGAAGAGGCCTAGCCTTTTCATTTTGGGAAATTGTAACGCTTGAACTTCTGCATATTGGGAAATTTAAATGCGTAAACGTCTCAAAATGGGAAATTCCACATGACGATTGAAGACATCGTTTAAACATGGGTCAAGGTACCCATATGAAACTTATGTTACAAAAAACAGGCTCATACCTTACATGTATGTGAGTCTACTTCTAGCTGAATTTTTTCAATTATGACCTTTTTAATATGAATTGTGTACAAACACTCCACAGGGTCAAGCTTGAAAAGTCTTAAATGTATGGACTTCCAATTGATACACATGTAGATCTTATTTGGGGAGAAATCATGTCTTTGACTTCGCTTTTTTAACATGACGCAATGACAAAAGAGGGAGAGAGATCAGTTTTATTCTTCATAGAGTTGATTCTAAGTCGAGGGAAATAATTGATAACAATTGAATTTATGGACTAATTGGTCCTCGAATAACATTTAAATTATACAGCATTACGAAAGAATAATTTGCTCAAACGTAATAAATTTTTATTGTAAATTTTTGAAGTAAGATCTTCCTTTTTGGGAATAATATCTTGGAATTGTGAAAAATATATCTGGAAATTGTAAAAATATTCAATTTTCCCCAGTTGTGAAGTAGCCTAATTTCGGCCCCTAGCAAAGAAGGTGAAAAAGCCCTGGACTATTTCACAAACAATTTACTTGACCAATTATTTTATAGACCGATAACCCCCAAAACTTATGATGAATAACAATGCAATGAATATATATATATATATATATATATATATATATATATATATATATATATATATATATATATATATATATATATATATAATATTTCTTTATAACGACCGGAAGGAATAACAGTTTTGTTGTTATTTCTCCATGAAATATAATTGTGTGCTCTTTATTTCAGATAAACCAACCGAAATGAATTATTATGAACAGTTTTATGATGATCTTGAATTTGAAGAAGACCCTAATTACCGTGGCAACCGTCACTGGGGTGACCCCTATTATGATGAACCTTATTATGATGAAATGGACAGACATTATGGGAGTCCTCGAAATAGAGGCAGACGAAGGGGTCAGCATTATCCTGGTGACCCCTATGAAAGGGGTCCAAGAATGGGTCATTTGGTTGACGACCCTCAAGCTTTGCAAGAAATGGGGCCACAGTTTCAAGGCGTGGAGCCTGGGCCAAGTGAACAATGTCATAATAGGGGTCAGTTTGGTGGTAGGGATTTTCATGAGTGGAATGTAGAACATGATAATCAGAGAGGTCAGAGGGGAAGAGGTCGTGGAAGGGGAAATAATAATCAATTTGAAAAGGGTCCGGGGTTAAATAGCGGTGGGAGGGGAGGAAATATGACCAGATGTTCTAGAGGAAAGGGTCTAGCTAGGGGAAGAGGGCATAAAAGGAGTGGGATTTTGGGTTTGAATTTTGTTAAAGAAGGTGAAAGTTTAAGTGGCAGCAATAGTGGCATGAATAAAGCAACAGAAAATATAAATCTAGACAAACACAAAGGGAATGATGCAAAACAAGAAAGTGGTGGTAGCAGTGACACTATTAGATTTAATTACAAGGCATATCAGAATAAACAAACTGATACGGAAAAAGAGGTTGAACAAGCTCTAAAGGCTTATCGAGTTCAACTTGGCCATGGTTACGGATATGGTACACGGTCCGACCTTATTGATGGAACCCCAGAAGCTACATGGGTTAATTTGGAAGAACCTGAGATGGTTCCAATGGCAGAGCAATGTGAGATTCTGGTTGCAAAATCCGAACATTGCAAAGATACCAAAAAAGCAGCCATAATAGAGCCTCCTAAAAATGCTGTGAAAACAGCTATTGTTAAGACTGGTTTCAACTTTGTGAAAGCTAAGGCAGAATTTAAAAGTACTGACGTTGCATTTCATGAGACAGTTGAAGTTAAGCCTAAGCCTAACATGTTAAGTGTTAATATGGGGAATAAAAGAGTTGGCTTAGGTTTTGGTGTAAGTACTAGTTCCCTTTCTAATCCCTCGACTGATATTTCGGAACAGTTTCATGCCGGCATGAAAGGAGGAAGGAATGCAGTTTTTGATTCCAAGTTTGCTAGTCTACAACAAGCAGTAAAATTGAAATATCAGCCAAACAATAATGGCATAGAAACATTACATATGGCAATACAGAAGGTGAAAATTGACTTCACTGATGATATCAGACCTCATGGTAGAACAGCCAGTGGTCAGACTCTGTTTATGTGTAAACTTGAAATAGCGGGAGTAAATATTGCACAAGGTCAGGCTACTCAGAAGAAGGCTGCAAAACATGAAGCTTACAAAAATGCTGTGGAACTCTTCTTGAAAGACAATTTAACTGTGAAGGAAAATTCTAAGGGTGTGTTTGAACTTAAAGAGAAAGGCACTGATTCAGTATTTAAAATTCCGGCTGGTCCACATTTGATTCCGCCAACTCCTATAATGCAGGCTCATCAAACCCAGTCTAAACATAATACACAGTCGATTGCAGGTAACCAATCTACATTTGTAAAATCAAGTCAGAAGCCTGGAGCAACAAACAACAAACCTGGTATCTCTCAAGCTCATAGTCAGGTGGACAAAACTGCATCTTTTGCTTCATCAATTCCTGTAAAGCCTAAGATAGTCTTTCACAAAGCCAATCATCCATTGTCTGATAAATCTCTGCAGTTTAAGAAGCCTGGTACACCTGTTAGTCAAACTGTTCAACATGCAGAAGCCTTGGCTGACCAGTTGCTTAACATAGCTAGAGAAAGCGACAATGATGCTGAAAAACAAAAACAAGACAAGAGTAGGTCAATTGCAAAGGAAATAGATAAAGGTAAGATTGTAATTGCAACTGCAAACAGAATTGGTGCTAGTAATGTTAACAAAAACACAAGTGTTCAAGTAAGAAGTCCTGAAATCAATGTAGAATTGGCAAACACGCAATTTAAAAGTGAAGATGACATTTCAGCTATTCAACAGGAATCTGTTAAACCAAGTTTCCCTGTTCAAAAGGTTATAGTTAACAAAGGTGATGCAGCAAAACCCACTGTTGTAAAACCACATACTGGGCCTATTCCTTCTTTCATGCCTAGACAGACATTTGTGAAACCAAATGATGGTCAGAAACCAGAGGAGGAAAATCAAACTGAAGAAAATTCTGTCATTGATAAAGATAAAGTTGCACCATCATGTGAATCAACTGCAGAATCTTCTGGAAAGAAGAAATTTCCAATGCAATCATTTGTTAAGTCGAGCAATGAAAGTAATATATTAGACAATACTGCCAGATCAGAAGACCACAAATGTAAGCAGGGCATAGATGCCTCTGTAGGTAAAGGGTCTGATAGAACAGAGACACTAATTAAGAGACAAACATTTGTGAAAGGAAGTGAAGAAGGTCATTGCACACTCCCCACTGTCTCATTTAAGCCTTACCTTTTGAACCCACCCCCAAAATATAATACTGGGGGTCGTCTCCAAAGTATTGTTTCTGTTGTAAGTCAAGGGAACAAGAATGTAACCAGAAAACGACCAATTGACTCCCCTTTGACCTCTGGTCCTAAACTTAAGACTAGAAAAGTAGGAAACAGTTTTATGCATGAGTTGGATGATTTATCTCAGTTCATTATAATAGATTCAGGATTGACCAATGATCTCTCAATTTTACACAACAGTGCTAATTTTAACAAGGTTGTGTTAAAAGTTGAGTATGAGCCAACATCAAATGGATCTAATTGCAGCTTTATAGTGTCTGGTCATGCTGTTGCGACTGCCCATGGTGTCACTAAGGAAGAGGCTAAGAACAATGCAGCAAAAGCTACGTTGGATGAACTAAGAGAAATGTGTTATACAATTAAAGTGAAACAAAGTGTGGACTCGGATGCTGGAGGTCTAACAAAGGAACAACTGATGAGTGATATAGAGCAAGGTACAGAAATGTTGCCAGATAGCAATGTGGGTAATATGTTGCTCAGAAAGATGGGTTGGGTTGGGGGAGGGGTAGGTAAAAAAGGTCAAGGTCAAGCGGAGCCTGTGAAGGCGGAAATGGTCATTGGAAGACAGGGACTTGGGCTGAAAGCTTCAAGAGGTATTGGGAAGGAATTCAACAGAAAAGTGTCAACAATGCTGGAAGATTATTTAAAAAATGATGAACAAAAGGATTTACACTTTTCATCAGAATTGTCTAAAGAGGAACGAGCAACAATTCACCAGATTGGTCAAAAGATGGGCCTTAAAACGAACAGCAAAGGGAAAGGGGACAATAGGTATTTGATAGTGAGTAGGAAAAGATCAGCTCATGAGTTACTGGAACATGTAATTGGTAGTGGTGGGTCAACTAGCAAATATGAAGTTATTCCTCCAGGGAATGGAGACAATGACTTCAGGAGGAGGGAAGATATTGTTTATGGACAAGGAAAACAGTAGATTTTAATAATGTTTTGTGACTTTATTTCCGAGAGTGTAGCTCTAGATGTTGTAATCATGAAACAGAAAACATGACTCAAATGGATTCCTTTATCAATGTTTGTAATCATAACCATGAAAACATGGGTTTACATTGATATTTGAATGTGAAGTTAATAAACAAGTCATTTTGTTGATGTAACATTATACTTAAATATTTGTAATTTTTCAGTTTTGTCTACTGTTGTATTTATTTTGAAACATTACCCATGTCGTTATTGAAGAATGAATAATAGTCACATGAATTGTAGGAATGGATCATAATAACACGAATTGTTATTATATATTAAACCAGTCCGGGAACTTTTTGATTGCACCTCGTGTAGTTTACTTTGTATTGTAAATGTATATGATTATTATCTTAGTGACCTTTTGCTTTAGTCATGTTAAGTGTCGTTACAAGATTGAATCTATGAAAATATAAAATACTACATTATAAATTTTGAATGATTTGTAACTTAATGAATAATCCATTTTTTAAATGTTGAATCCAATTATCTTTAACATTAGAGCTGTTATATTAATATTTCAATTTATCATTATGTTACTGGTAGTTCATATTTCTACCTAACAAAGAGACACAGAGGAAGCTATTATTTTTACAAATTATAAAGTTCACTATCTTTCTAAAAAATGACCTTTAACATAGGTCAATTTTAAAAAAAAGGCCTGCTGATGACCCAACAGAACTTAATCCTGACATGTTCTAGCATCTTTACACATAAACCTGATTTAAAAAAATATAGCGGTAATCTTCAAAGCAACTTAACAATAAGGCAATCCAATCCGCTTATAAGACGACCTCCAAACCTTGCCCATAAAATCTGGTACTTTTTGTTTCGACTTGTTTATAAGATCATGATGGGGTCAATTTTTAAGCAAATCTAAGAAAAAAATCTTATTTTTATTAGGCAATTTTTTTCTTGAAAAGAACTATATATTATATTGTAAAGCACATCTATACAATCATTATAAGCATCACTAGTCTTGTTAAAAGCCCAAACCACTTCATTTTTAACTTTCATAATAAAAGAAAAAAAATTCAAACTAGTTTGTTTAAAAATATTTCTCAAGGTTTAGGGTCAGGGCTAAAGAATAGATTAGGTTGAGAATCGGGGGCAAACAGTTATTTTTCTTTCGCCTTACGGTACTGGATATGTATTTTTTTGCTCCATGTATGATAACGTTTCAAATATAATATGAAACAATGAATGTGTGTATACATGTCTGTAAACAGTGCTTAATGTAGTTTGTGTTTATAGATTTACAGTTATTCCAAAAACAAAGTTGTTATGAAATTGCAGAACCAACAGCAATAATAACTTTTTTCAGTTTCTCAGTCAAGTTTGTCATTGATAAAGTCAAATTTTGTTAAAAAATTATTCACAAGAAATATATATAGCTTTGTAGTGAAATAGAAATGAAATAATTGTATAAGATAATTGTATAAGATAATCTTTTAATAAGAGTTTTTCAAAAATTTATCAAATCATTAAAAATATGTCAGGTCTGTTGCTCTAATAAAATACAGGCATATACTTCAAATGTCAAATTACGGTATAAGGATTGTTTAAGCAACTTTATATCCTTGAAAAACTTCTTTTTGATCTGAAACTTCATTTATATCTACAAACATATTGGCAGTGAAGGTATCATTTTCTGTAGATTTGAGTGATAGTAAACCATTGACTTTTTTTATTTCGAAATGCTTTCCCATGATTACCATTTCATTTTCCTGTCTTATTCTTGTGATGTAGACATTTAATACTTAAATACACTTGAAATGTTATTTAGAATGAGCCTATAACTTCTTTTGACATCATATCATTATTTTTTCTCATTATGAATTGATTTGTCTGGAAACTATTGATCAATACTATAAATTGACTTGTGTATATACTTAAGAAACAATATAAGCAAGTTGTTTTGAAATAAATTTGTTGGTGCAGTATGTTTGTCCTCATTTTTGTTGATATGAAAAACATTGAAAGAAATTGATTTTAAAATCCATCTAGCTGGGGCCAACCTTAAAAAATTTCTTGTTTGGAGTAACCCTACCCAGATTTTTTAAGGTGGGTAGGTAGGTAGGTTTTTTTTGTTTTTTTTTCTCCAACGACAACTGGATCTTGTGTACAGTACATTCACTACGTAACACTAGTTATTCAAGGCATTGTAATAAACTTTTGAACAACAAACATCTTAACTTCTGATCCTTTGTTTTTTTAATTTCAAAGAATTTCAATCTACTTAAGACTGACACAGAGATGAACTCAACAAAACAAACTTATGACACTCAAGATAAGCAAACGAAAATGTGAAACAAATTGGTTTACATACAATCATACAATGGCTTTGTGTACTTGTAGTTCACTTGATTTTACATTGTAAAATGTTTCATTATGTCAATTAAGACTGAAATCCTGTCATATGAATGTGGACTAAATTTTTCTGTTGCAGTCACTGAGGGCTTTGACGAGACCGTTATTTTTGACATTTTTTCGAAGTTGTCGGAGTAGCTCTCCGGGATTGTTTCATCATTCTCCATTAAAATATCAAATACATCGTACCATGTGTAGTCGACATTGAATTTTCTTACAAAGTTGTTTTTAATTTTTTTATTTAAGTAATTTATTGTCACACAAAACGTAATTTCGTTCGGTTCACGTTCGACAAACTTGCAGTCAGCCATGTTTTCGAAACGCTCATTGTGATCAGCGATAAAAACCGAAGCTCTACGGGTGTGTCTACAAATCGAAAAGAACCGAAACAGAAGAAAAGAGCAGAAACAGAAAAAAGTAGCGGAAAGGCGTTGAAAAAAAAATTCGCGGATCAAAATGCCAAAAAAAAATTTGAGTCGGCAACGATTTTTATGGGTCGGTCGCGTTACTCCAAACAAGAAATTTTTTATTTTAGGCCTGGGTTAAATGGTCAACTTTAGGCTAAATACAATTATGATCGCCCATGGAATTGTCCAGACTATGGGAAGAAAACGATCTATTAATTAAAAGTTGATGTGGTTCGCAACTTCTGTTTACCTGTGTGCAAATACAGTACCTGTAGGTCATCTTTTTGCAGAGACAGCAGTGTGTCGTCCGCAATACGCGTCTGTAGGTCAGACACATTACAGGGTCACGACCTTCACACTCTGGTGTCGCATTCAAAAACTGATGTTTAATCTTTACAGTTACAAGTTTGAAAACATGTTATCAGTAATAAATGCATTAGAAATTAACATTACCATCCATCATTCGTTCAAGGTTAATTGAATTCTGTTTTGTAGTTTTCACTTACGGCTTTGGATAAACATTTTTTTAAATAAAATCAAAGAAAAGTTCTCAGGGAGATCAGTTTGCTAGAAAATGCCCATTAGTTAGCCTGCCATGTCCACAATTGCACATTGTTATTTTTAGATGAGCTACATTCAAATTCTTGCAGAACTAATTCTTCTTACACATTTGAAGAAGTACAAGGAGTAGAATAGAACAAGGAGCTCACTTTGCAACAAAGTGTCCCTGAATTATAATTATCGTACTGCCAGGTGAAATAATTTGCTAGAAAAAAAAGTCCCAAGAGTAAAATTTCAAGCCCTGTGCAACTCCACATTGCTTTTGATTAATGTTCAATTACTATTATCCGATCTATGCTGTGAATAAAACTACCAGGTAGTAAAAGGGTAATCAAAATTCAATGGGAGATAACTTCGGAACCATGATTTGAAGAGCAACTGTTCTTATGTTGTGCCAAACTTCACATTTCCATCTATTAATATCCACATGTTTAACTGATACATTAATCTGTTTTGATTTAATGCTCTGGACAAATGTGGCTGTTCGAAACATGCTTAAGTTTCAATCATTTCCTTAGTTTCTGAGTTCTGCTCCGAACAAAGTTTGAAGTGAATTAATAATGACAGAATATTACATCTCCTGTCAAAGGGGGAGACATTATAATAATGATACAAACAGTATGTCTCCTTGGATTCCTTGGCACCAATGCTCATTATGTCGAATCTGTTTGTGGCACGTATACATGTAGGTCACATTGGTGGCCAGTGGTAAAAATTCCTTAGTTTTTGCTTTCCAAACTGGCACTGGATCCTAAATTGGTTGCCATTTCTGTACTAATGTTCACCATTGTCCTGACCAGACAGTGCCATGTGTTCCAGCCAGATCTGTAAGAAATGCTGCACTACAAGTCAATAATCAGCTCATCTAGACTGTGACTTCATGACAAGTAGACCAGGGTTATAGGTCAAGGTCAGACTTAATTGTCAGAATTACTTGGATTTACTTTGCTCAGACTGCAAGTTCTTCATGATCATACACTCACATGATGTGTCAAGAGCAAGACGTGCTCTGTAGTTTGTATGTGGAGGGTATAATAAGGAGAGCTGTACTATTTATGTATGTCAAGGTCACACTTTGGGTCAATGTTAATCAAATGGTTGTTTTGTAGTTTATCTCGACTGTAACTTGGTTATAATAAGAAGATTTATGTATTGCTAGGAACACATTTTCAATGAGACATCACAGATATTCAAGATGATCATATAGAACGGGTGTGTCACGTGCAAGACCTAGGTCAAGGTCACACTTTGAGTCAATGGTCAAAATAACTTGTTTTCTACCTTTCAGCAGGATAATCATAGCAAACACAGGTTCATTTGGGATTTTTATTTTACAATAACAAGAAGTAAGAGTGACAATGGCTTAAATAAAACATGGTGCAATTTCGGTAAGTTCTGATACAGAAGCATTACTATGGTGATTAGAAAGACCATGCCAAATTGCTTCCATCTACGGCGCAATCTGGTTATAAGGTTTTGAGCCTTCAAAACTGAAGAAGCAACAGTTCTCAAAAACCAAAATATGTCAAAGAAATATATTAAACTTTATATGATAGTATAATACAGTATAAAATTTACAGTATTTGTATGTGCATGATAAAAAAACATACTAAAGAATTACTGTTGGTATTTAAGAACCTGCAAGTGCATATTTGTGTCCGAGTCCCACGGTCCCGGATAGCTTTTCTGAGAGTATGTTTTGCCGTATAATTCTCAAAGAAGTTTTAATAAGAATAATATGCATATTTCTTTTGGACATTTTTTTTTCGTTCATGGAAGGGAAGTTTTGAATTTGAAAATCTGACACTAAACCTAGAAACAATTTGGTATGGCCTAACAAAACAAAATTTTCAGTTTGAGCATACAAGAACACATCTCACATGAGGACAAGTCTAAAAGCTGTAAGGGAATAATACATAAAAGCCAGTCTCTTTGAATACCTGAAGTATCAACTAACTTCTGGAAACTTGATACAAACAAAGACAAATCCTTTGTCCCTCTGAAATTTGTTTTCCGAACAACTGATATCTGTTCTATTGTGAGTTAACTTAAATGACTGTATTGGAGGCATTGATAACAAAAGCTGCTGATTCTGAGACAAATCTAAAAAATACTCCAAACTTCCAATCTGTGAGAGCTGTAATAGCATAATTGATATTTTATAACTTAATGTCACAATTCCTGGTTTTCTCAGAGTCTGGTTTGTATTTATTGAGGTTAAATGATAAATCAGAGAATGCTTATGAAGTTATTTTTTATGTCAGTAATTTGAATATTTCCATGACTTTCTGTTTCTTATAATGAAAGTGTAAAAAAGAGGATAATTCAAACTATGTAAAAAATGTCTGGTATTGCTAAGTCAAAGTATGTACATTCATTTGTCAGATGAACTCCTGGGATTTCGACAACATTTATCTCTACATCATACAACTTTGCAAACACAGACTGCAATTTATCACAAGTTCTATTCAAACCTACATGTTGGGTATGGAAAAACTACTCATTGGTGAGCCTAAAACAATATTTTTTTAAATAAATTTTGGCAAAATAAAAAGATGGGAGTGGAAATCAAAATCAAAACAAAAATTATGTTTACTCTAAAAACAGCATAATAAGGGTGATATATAAAGAACAATATAATAAAAATGAACAAGTGCTCAACAAAAGTAACTTGATTCTCCCCTGTAAGTCTAATTTTAAAGCAAGTACTCCAGCAGGAGGAACCCAATTTTGGCTTTAACAAGTACATCAAAACACAGCAATCATTCAGACTGACAATTCTTTATATTACCATTTTGTTGTAAAATTGGAATGAATTTTTTTTTACTTTCTTGCATTTTCTGTAAAAATGTGTGGTAAAGACCACTTACATAACAATTTAGTGTGGCTTAGGTATAGTTTGTCAAAACCCAGGGTGTATACATCATACAGTTCCTTGCTATACAAACTCATAAAAATTACATATACATACACATGTATAAGGTTGCTTTGCATGTCACTTTATTATCCTTGTAATGTATTTACTTACTCAAGGGGAGGATCATGGATTTCTCAAATAAAAATGCAAATAAATGGGTGTTTTCAACATGAAACAGATGCGAAATAAATCTTGAAACAAGAAAATAAATGAAACCCTGATCTGCCTTCATCAGGTAACATATGTATTATCAAAGTAACGGTCAACACATACAATAAATTGTAGAAAATTCTAGAATCCTTGAAGCGGTTATGTACCCAAGACTAACAGTGGAAACAGCGATCATGTACCAAAGACAGTGCAAACAGCTGTTTCATACCTGTGGGATAATCTCAAAGTGCGGCTCTTCTTGAGACCACCAGCAGATTTAATAGGCTTAGACCCCTGGTGTAATATTTTTCTCAGCTTCAGCCTGTTCAAAATGCAAATGTCCAGCAAAAAATAATTACAAATGCGCAAAAGTCGGAAAACTTTCAATCCTGATTTCTGAATTTTATCATCCCTGTATTGTCAAATATCTTTCCGATGTACGTAACCTCTCCTAGGATTCGTGATAACAGCACTCTCGGGTTCAAAACTGCATTACCAAGCATTAATGAACACAAATACTACAGTCTGTTCAGAGTTATTTGGTGTGTACACATATTAATCTGACTAGCAGCAAATAAGAAGAAATCTGGAATGACAACATTACAAAAGTACTTATGACTCTTATCATATCAAGATATTATTATGCATGAACATACCCCAATCATTCCCAAAATCTTTGGAGAACTGTAGTATGTTTGATATAGTTAAACATCAACAACACACACATTAGTGTCACTACACTTCACAGGATGAGAATGTATCATACTACAATGCAGCTATACTATTACACACTGTTTTTCATGTATTCTTAAATACTCTTAATCTGACACTCATATTTATAAAAGTTGTTCCTATATTCTTAAATCCAGTTCAACTAGGCAATTATACTTAAACACACACAATAAATCGGTCCACAGGATGCTGTGCACATACATTTTTTGTCTTATTTTGACATGAAACAAATTTTGACATAAAACAAATATCCATTGTAGTATTTCTTTATACATCATCAACAACAAAAGAACAATATAATAATAATTTCTAAGAAGGAAACCAAATTATTCAAAATTAAAGCAAGAATTAAAAAGGAACAAAATTTGTAAGTATATGTTTACAAATTGGAAGTTCGATTTGTTTTACATGAACAATCTTATCTTCAAAATCATAAGTCAATATCACTGTTTCATAATACACAAGATATATATCTCACAATGGTTCATCTTCTTGCATGGTAAATGTTACAACATAAATATCTTCATTTCAATTACCGGTACATGAAGTAACATAGCTTTACAATGAAATGTTGATTTACATCAGGGTACATGTACGTGACATGTACATTAACGTCTCAATCATTAAACCATTTTCTCACATATTGACAAGAATTCCTGTTCTTGAATAAGTAAAAATATTTCTGTTCTTGAATAAGTAACAATATTTCACAAGGTATCTTTAGCAACTGTTTTCCTTGTCAGTTATGAAGACTTCCATTTCCTGATTATCATAAGTAAGTCTAGCTGTTTCTGTATCCATATCATCCTCTATCCTTTCACTATCCTCTTTCTGCAAACATGCCTGTGTCTCCTCAACCTCAGTTGACCTTTCTCCAAGGTCACTACTCCCTCCGTCAAGGTCTTTCACTCTCTCAACAGACTCATTGCTTAACTCTCCTTTTCCACTTTGCTTAGTATCACCTGACCTACTACTGGTATCCCCTCTTTCGGTGTTGGCATTTTCTGACCTATTCGCATGAGCGCTCATTGCTTGTTCGGCTAAAGTTTTGCTATGTGCGGCAACAGGAGGGGGCGTAACTTGTTTTATGATAAGTTCGGGGCCCCCACCGTAGATATTGTAGAGAAACTCCCACATTTCACCTGACAATTGACCATGGTCTGAATTGTGCCGAACAACAAGTTGGCCATTTTTCACAACGCTGATCCGCTTGTTGTCGATACTGTCTGGGGGTTCTGTAAATAACAATTTTATAGTTATTGATGCCGCTTTCATGAACAAGAGACCCATGAGGGCCTGTGCTCTACTGGCTTGTCTAATTTCGTCACTTTCCATATATATAAAGACCATAAGAAATTTGTAAGCAATAATTCTGACAATTTCAATCCAGTCATGTATTGGCAAATCTTGCTGATTTAAGACAGGAGCAAAGCTGTCATGGACATCTAACTAATGTCTAAGTTTGGAGAAGATTCTTTGATAAATGAAGACACTCTTGTGTCTCAAATTTGAAGCGCCAAATTCTAGTCATGCTTGTATTTTTATTGCACCTAGGCAGCTTTGGAAAAAAACAACCTGGAGATCTAATAGATATCTAACTACTGTATAATTGGTAAACATCAAACATCAGATTTTAAATGGAGGATCTAATTTGTTCCCAAGCTCAATTAATGCAATTTTGACTTTTTCAAGGGCCTTAATCCAGTCATGTATGGACAGATATGGCCAGTTCAAGAAATGATACAAAACCTCCAAGATTTCAAATCAAAATTGGTAAGGATCAGATAATAAATGAAGACCCTTTAGTGTTCATAAGTTAAATTAAAGATGTTTTGCCAGTTTTAAATTTAAATGGCCATAGTTCAGTCATGCATGGTTAAATGTGGCTGGTTTTCGAAAGAAACCGCTATTGTGTTCAAAAGTTCAATTGTAACAATTTTGCCAATTTCAAAGGGCCATAATCCAGTCAAGCATGGACGAATCCGGATGGGATTCGAAGGGAAGCATAAAAATGGGACATAACTATGAACTAGAAATGTGTCCATAGGACACGGATGCCCCCACTTCGATTTTTTGTCACAGAAAATAAGCCATAATGATTATTCAGGATAATCTGCACAAGGGCAAATCCTTTTCAAAAATTAGATCGGATAAGATATTTTTTAAGTATTGTTGGGAAATAAAGGGCTCTAACTCCTAAATGATTAAAGCGATTTCCATGGCTATCGAACTTGATCAAGGTATTATGGTCACAAACATGTGTTAAAAGTTTGGTGAGGATTGGACAAACAGTTTTCAAGAATTAGATCGGAAACAATCTTCGGGACGTATTTTTCAAGTCTTTTTTTGCAAATAAAGGGCCGTAACTCCTAAATGACAAAAGCGATTTCCATGGCTATCGAACTTGATCAAGATATTATGGTCACAATCATGTATGTAAAGTTTGGTGAGGATTGGACACATACTTTTCAAGAATTAGATTGGAAACATATATTTTTGAAGTATTTTTGGCAAAAAAGGGCCGTAACTCCTAAATGACTAAAGCGATTTCCATGACTATCGAACTTGATCAAGATATTATGGTCACAAACATGTGTTTAAAGTTTGGTGAGGATTGGACAAACGGTTTTCAAGAATTAGATCGGAAACAATCTTCGGGACGTACGTACGTACAGACAGACAGACGTACGTACGGACAAGGGCAACCCTATATGCCGCCACTTTGTGGGGGCATAAAAACTTTAGTTGATTTTAACCAAAGTCAAATTTGACCTGCAATTTATGGGTTTAACATTTGCTGTCGCAAATGTTTTTACATCAGTCAACATTTGCATGAGTCATTGTCCATGCATCATAATTTGGAAAAAATAAGTGCATTGCAACCAAAGTGGACATTGACCATTAAGTCAATTGTGTTAATTAAGTATACTCAAGATTATTTAACCCAGTCAAAGATTATTTAACCCAGTCAAAGGATTATTTTACCCAGTCAAAAGATTATTTTACCCAATCAACCCTTTACTATCCAAGCATCCAATAATAACTCCTGTAAGGGTCGACAGATTTAAATCATTGATACAAGTGGTGGTATAATGATTCAGGGGTTTTCTTTCATGTTCCTGTGATTTTCATCTAAAACCTTTAGATTGTCAAACATAATGGCATTTATATAATGGACATTTATTTATTTAAAAGACACCATAAGAATAAACTTACGATCTTCTTTTTCCCTGACAAAGTTTTCCCATTCCTTAAACCAGGTCATGGAGATGGCGTAGATAACACTTGGGTTGTCTTCTTCCTTAAACCGCTCATTCAACTGAAATGTTTCATATAAAAATCTTTAAAAAAAAATCACATTTAACCTTGTATACACAAGTCACTGAATTGACCTAGATTCAGGGATGTGTTTGACCAGGCAGCTGAAAGGCTTGAAAATGAGATTGCCACCATTTATACCCCCAATGGAGGTCAATGGGGGTGAAGCAACCTGCCACAAAAGCAAAACTTCTCTTTTAGAAGCCCTTTTGTGGGCTCGCCTGACTTCAAATTTGAAGCAAACTGGAATGTCTTAATAAAGCAACAACCAAAAGCCACTAGCTAACCTTTTTTCACCAATTAAAAAAACTTTTGTTATTTTATTTTTTTGGGCCTTGAAACTTTTAGATCCGCCTAAATCCGTGAATCGGCGGACAAATCACATCCCTGTGACTAAAGGATTTTTTTATACTGTTACTTAAATTCCTCGCTGCATTGAAATGTTCAATGTTCAAGGTATGATATTCAGGATAAGTGTTTGGTTCAGTGTAATATTGTCGTATTTCACATAGTGAGCACCAAAACACAGATTTCACAAGTGGCTTAGCAGCTCGTTAAAAATTTAATTTTGGTGTTTATGAGATAAAATATATTGCAGTCTAATGACAGTAGTAAGTTTTTCAGGAAAGCACGCCAAATTATATGAAAACGAAATTTTATTTCATGGTTCAAAAGTGATTACAAGAAATGAAAGTTCAACAAAGATGCTATCGGGGAAAGCAATCCCTATATGTCTGCTATTCCAAATTGTGTACAAACACAGGTATGAACAAGAGATGTTTGTCAAACATTATGCCCCCCTGAGCGCCATGTTGTCAGGATCATTAGGACAATTAAATGAAATATGCATGGACCAAAATGACAGCTGATTTTTCATTGACATTGAATGCCTTTGAGGCAGTTTTAAGATTATGACCATTCAAAGTTTGAGGATAGAAGGTACAGTTTTAATCATGTTCAGATGATAACTGATATTTGCCGATAAAAATATATCCTCTTAGCAGCAGGGAATAAGTAAATATGACATAAATTTTAATGATGAATGAGTTATGACCTTGACCTTAAACTCTATGACCTCAAAATCCATAGGGGTCATCAATTGGTCACCCCCAACCTAAATGCCAAGTTTGAGGGCCATGGGTGCAGGTATTGTCGAGTTATCACACAGACAAGCTCTTTGAGTTCAAGATCACTGTGGCCTTGATCCCTAAAATTAAAAGGGGTCATCCACTGGTCAGGCCCAGCCCCCAAGTTTGAGGGTCATGGGTGCAAGCATTGTCGAGTTATCACTCAAACAACCTTTTCACATTCAAGTTCACTCTGACCTTAACCTTTGACCCGATGACTTCTAAAATTAATAGGGGTCATCAATTGGTCATGCCCTGCCTCCATGTCAAGTTTCATGATCATAGGTCCAGGCATTGTTGAGATATCACTCAGAGAAGCTTTGTTAACCTTTTCATGTTTAAGGTCACTGTGGCCTTGAACTTTGGCCTGATAACCCCTAAAATCATTAGGAGTCATCTACTGGTCAGGCCCAACCTTCATGTCAAGTTGACCATAGGTCCAGGAATTGTCTAGTCTGCATTCAAGGTCACTGTGACCTTAACCTTTGACCTGATGACCCCTTAAATCAATAGGGGTCATCTACTGGTCAGGCCCAATCTCCAAGTCAAGTTTGAGGGCCATGAATGCAGGCATTGTCAAGTTATCACTCGGAAAACCTTTTAGCATTCGAAGTCACTGTGACCTTGACCTTTGACCTGAAGACCCCTTGAATCAATAGTGTTTATTTACTGGTCAGGCCCAGCCTCCATGTCAAGTTTGATGAACATAGGTCTAGGGATTGTCGAGTTATCACTTGGATAAGCTTCGACAACCTTTTGCTGTTAAAGGTCACTGTGACCTTGACCTTTAACCTAATGACCCCTAAAATCAAAAGGGGTCATCTACTGGTCAGGCCCAACCTTCATGTCAAGTTTGATGATACGTCCAGGAATTGTTGAGTTATCGATTGGTCAAGCTTTGGTCTACTGACGGACTGACCGACCGACCGTCATGTGCAAAGCAATCAACCTTCTATTCTTTGAAGAGGGGAATAATTAATTTTACATTGTGTATGTTCACAGGTATCCATTTATAGGTGTACTTCAATAGGTATGCGTAAAAGCCCACATGTGTACTTTAACAGGTATGGGTTAAAGCCCACATGTGTACTTTCACAGGTATGGGTAAAAGCCCACATGTGTACCACACAGTTATGCATACAAGCCCCCAAGAGAACTTTCCCAGGTATGTGTACAAGCCCCCAAGAGACCTTTCCCAGGTATGTGTATAAGCCCCCAAGAGAACTTTCCCAAGTATGTGTAGAAGCCCCCAAGAGAACTTTCCCAAGTATGTGTACAAGCCCCCAAGAGAACTTTCCCAGGTATGTGTATAAGCCCCAAAGAGTACCTTTACAGGTATGTGTACAAGCCCCCAAGAGGACTTTCCTAGGTATGTGTACAAGCTCACATGAGAACTTTCACAGGTACAAGCCCCTAAGAGAAGTTTCACAGGTATGTGTACAAGCCCCCAAGAGAACTTTCACAGGTATGTGTACAAGCCCCCAAGAGTACTTTTACAGGTATGTGTACAAGCCCCAAAGAGAACTTTCACAGGTATGTGTACAAGCCCCAAAGAGAACTTTCACAGGTATGTGTACAAGCCCCCAAGAGAACTTTCACAGGTATGTGTACAAGCCCCCAAGAGTACTTTTACAGGTATGTGTACAAGCCCCCAAGAGAACTTTCACAGGTATGTGTACAAGCCCCCAAGAGAACTTTCACAGGTATGTGTACAAGCCCCCAAGAGTACTTTTACAGGTATGTGTACAAGCCCCAAAGAGAACTTTCACAGGTATGTGTACAAGCCCCAAAGAGAACTTTCCCTGGTATGTGTACAAGCCCCAAAGAGAACTTTCACAGGTATGTGTACAAGCCCCCAAGAGTACTTTTACAGGTATGTAACAACATTTAAAAGGAATATGAAATGAACAAGTTAAATGTCATGACATAAAGACAGATGATGGATAGCCTCTAACTTTTTCAGGCTCCTTTCTCTGTCTTTAAGTATTTGCGACACTGTCAACAGAGAAACAAGTGATCAAAGGCTGGTCCCCTGCCCAAAGTGTGTTTGTTCACATGTTTCATACAGTGCTTATGTTCACATGCAGGGCTTCTAAAAACAGACAATTTGCCGGTCTGGAATGATTTTGACTTTGCCAGACCAATTACAGCTACAGAAAATGGCTAAAAAAATCAGCCCGAAAATTGTTCTTTTTTTTTTTTTTGGTCCAAACTGGCATAGTCAGTAAAAAAAACCCAGAATTTGTAACACACAAACAGTGTTTGTCATACTACATCCCTAACTAGCAGGGGCTAGGGGACATCCTTGAAGGCAATAACCATCTGTGTCAATTGACTTTGCTGTTTTCATTACATTAAAGTGATTTGCCATCTTTTTTTCATGGAAACATTTGTCACAGTTTTGCTACAAAGATCCATTATCATAATACAATGAATACAATTGTCATTGTTAATCCGCGAAAGCATTAAAATCCCGAATTAATTAACCTAGTCCTGCCCTGATACTAGAGGATATCAACAGCGACACGCTTGATATAACTACAGAGTCTGAAAGCTGAGTGTGCCCTTTACGTCATTTTGATATAATGTAGATATAGAACTTTTAGAAGCACTTATTATAAATATAGATATATCTGCTAATTAAAGATTATGAATGTTGGTCTACTGTAGTAGCATTAAGCAAATAAATCACAATACTGTTTCACATTTTGTTGTATGCCCACTTACCGCCAAACGCAATTAATTACGATCGAAGTGTTCCTCGTTTGAATTGCAACATCTTGAAAAAATATTGTCAGATTACACAGATTACACATTGCGAAAATGTATGACATAATTCTTCGGGCAAACAGACTTTGGAAACAGGTATGTCGCTGGGTCTGGACCGATTGAGGTTCCAAACGTTTAGAAGCCCTGTTCACATGTATACCCTAAATCTTACCTGAATGAACTTCTTCAGCTCAGTTTTCTGCCTATTTCTCGGCACCCTTGGCTGTGTATGAGGAAACTAATATAGTGTTAGTGTTTCTTCCAGGATTAAACAAAAGGCATGGTATTTTAAATCTTACAAAAGTGCAAACTTTCACAAAATACCCCCCCCAGGACAACAGGTATGGTAATAAATAAATGTATCTTAAGCCAAATTTAGAGAGCTGACACTGTTTTAACAGTTTTTGCCACTTCAAGAGCCATAAATCTGGAGTGACTGATTTGACATGGCTTGTTATCAAACCTGACCATGATTTTAACCCCATTCAAATTCTGACCAAATCTGGTGGTGCATGTGATTGGATGAAGGCTTCTGAGGTAATTGATTGGACAAGACCAATTTTAGGTTATTTATATAACTTAAGGGCAATTACTCTTGAGTGACTCGAGCAATATGGCTGTTTAGGAAATTTGTCCAAGATATTATTCCCATACACATTGTGACCAAATAATGTTATGATTGGAAAAAGGCTTCTGGAGCATACAACATACAACCTGTCCACCGCACGTAAAACTATAAAACGTCCAGTTCTATGAATGGGCGTATAAGTAACTGTAACACGTCACTGTAAACACTTTCCTAAAGGGCAACCTAGCACATCATACATGTCATCTTCTACAAGCCTACCCTGGCATGTGTTAGTAATGCATAGAACTTCCTAAACTAAGTGTGTATCCCCCCCAACATTGGATAAAAATGCATTTTTTCCTGTTTTTAGGGAGAGGACCTATACCCTAATAACTTCATCTGAAGCTGTCACATGAGTGATGGATACCCGAATACACTATGGTAAATCCTTTCCTTTCAAAAGGGGCCATAACAAAAGTATTTTATAGTGTTTAACACATGTACCAAATAGTTATAAAAATCCATGGTACTTGTCTTATCATCATGATACCAAATTTGGGCAAAAATAGTGGATTGTAAACAAAGTAAAACCTGACTTATGGAGTTGAGCATGCGTACAATATATTGTTTAATTACATCAACTTTATCATGTGTTATTGTCCAGGACCGCTATGCATAACACATCTTAAAGTCATTTCTTATCTCAAGTCACATTCCTATAATTTTCATGGTCAATTTTAAAGAAAGTGCAAGTGGTTTTTCATGAAAAAAACATTTAATTTACATACATTTATGAATGTAGTATTTTAGATATTATCAAATTATTATACAATATGACCAGTGAGATACTTAACCTTCGAAAACGACTTAACATAGGAAACGACTTAACATAGAAAATGACTTAACATAGAAAATGACTTAACATAGAAAATGACTTAACATAGAAAATGACTGAAGATGTTTTATGAATACCGGCCAAGACACAGTTTTTTTTGGCAAAGTCTAAAAAGGAGCCTTAACTCCTTCAAAAATTAAATGTTTGTAACCAAAGTCGAATTTGACCTGTATTTTATAGTTTTAAACATGTGTTCCAAACATAATTTAAATATGAGAACCCATTCATGTGCTATGGTCTAGACATTTTTTATAAATTGAACTTGAAAAGAGCCATAATTCCACCATAACCAAAATCTTTGAGAACCCAATAGTATTTTAAAACCAATGCCCCCGAACTGCCATCCTGTTTAAAAGATAATGCAATGTCTACATTCAGAAAAAGCTAAAAGTAAGAGGTAGTGACTTGGGTCTTGCACACAACTTGTCACATTTTTTTTTTAAATAAAATACATGTGCCAAGTAATTTTAGAAGCCATCTGTGCATGATAAAGTCGCAGCCTGGACACTGCCAACTATACACCATCTGAGTGCATTTTACAGCATTCCATGATTGATCTTTTAAGAGTGACCTTGGACTTTGAGAAAGGGACATTGGCCTTGCACACAACACTGCCTTTCATAATGAATTGACTCCAAGAGTGACCTTGACCTTTGAAGTAAGGTCATAATTCTTGCATAAGCCTTTACGTACCAATTACATATATGCCAATTTATTTTAAAATCCCTCAGTACATGATAAGTTACAGCCCAGACACAACCAATTATACTGTATATGCCTATATGCATCATTTCATAATGATAAACCTGAAAGTGTGACCTTGACCTTTGAGGTAGGGGCATGGGTCATGCACCCAACACATGTGTTTATGTACCTAACACCTAATGCCAAGTTATTTAAAATCTCTCCCTGCAAGACAAAGTTAGAACCCTGACACAGAAAAACAGACAGACGTACGACAGACAGTGCGATTCCAAATTGCCCACCTTTGGGGGCATTAAGGGCCTAGAAGAAACACTAAAATAGGTTTACATTCAAGATGTGTACACTCACAAATAACAATATATAAATCCAACCTTAATAAATTCGTCTAGCTCTTTTTTCTGCCTGTTTCTCAACATCTCCAGCTGTTTATGACACTGTCCACATGGAAACAGGTGATTACAGGCGGGACCTCCTCCAAATCTGTGTGTAAGACATATCAGTGTTTAAGACATAATTATCATTAACATTTTATATAGCTAGAACTGACTCCTGCTTCAAGAAAGTGTGATGCAAACCATCTTATATATAATGAATCAATAACCATTGCATGTATATATCTCATAAAAACATGTTTTTGCAAATCTTATGGTCAAAACTTATTACCGTAACACTGCATAAATTCTTCCATTGCATATTACGTTTCTTTTAAACCTTAAGACTTGAAAATCCCATCACTGAACTTAAGCTTGCATACGCTGATGCAACCCAAATGTTGAAGAGTCAATCCTATCTCCCAAATAAGATGTACCACATTTAATACAATTTAAATTTACTGTAAAGGATAAATAAATATTGAAAACAATTGTTTTTATGAAGGATACCATGTTAACTTGAAAGGAAGGTGCAGAAAACATGGTATTTCTACCTATGAGACGACAGTTAATGATTGTTAATCTTTCAAAACCAACTGTGCAAAGGTGTAACGTGGAAGCGTTCAGATATATAATTTTTTAAAAACATAAACATGCAAGTGTAACTTTTTTATATTAATCATTAACATACACATTCTCCTCGTAAATACTTTCATACTGTATACTGAATCATCTCTTATACAACTCTGCCTACCTATCATGCAGATACTCCCACATGGATTGCGAAAGGGGCTCCACAAGGTCTCCGATAAACTCTAATCTCTGCGGTGGAACTCCTGAGAAATATGTAAGTTTATAACTAGATTATAAGGTAAACACATACTTATTGTGCTGGTTATCAATCTCAATATTGTTTGCCCATAAACATTAAAATCAAATGTTGTTAAAGCGGACTGAGTCAATTTCGTCGAATTTTGAATATTGAATACAAGTTGATGTTTATGATGTTCTCAAGTACGAGTTCAGAATCAAAACTTGGAAGTGATAATCTTCATTTCATTACAATGTTGCATGTAGCAAAGAATTTAAAATTGCTGTAACTATCAACACATTTACGTTTCACACTTAATATTCATATAGAGTTCATATAAAGAAGGTAGAATAAATGAGTTTGGAAGTTTTTGAAATTGCTCTTATATGAGACACAGTTTAGAATTAGACTTGAGAGCACTCATAAATATGTGCCGGGCAGTCAGTGATATTGTTACTCAAACATTGTGTTCTGTACTTGGCTTTTGCTGTTTCACATGAATAGGTGAACAATGATATGAACATTGAAATTGTTTCATATATGGAGTTCCTATATGATATTTAAGCAAACCTAAATACTTTATTTTAAAAACCATAAGTTTACATTTTTTCAAACTAGTTTAGTCTTTCTAAAATCTCAAATGGTTCATGATTTTATAAGTATCGCACCTCCATGTGGACAAAGGAAATCATCATTTGTGATAGGTCCTGGTTCTGCAAAGGTGTTAAATCTGTTTATCCACTGCTTGGAAACGAAGAAATGCATCAGGCTTGGCTGAAAAAATAATGTAAAATTATTATTTTTACTTATTCCAGCATTTCAATTCTGATAGAATGAGAATTGTCTATTGTTGGTCTATATCCATTTATTTCAGCTGAAATGCATACAGACAACTTCTGGCTTACAAATGAACCATGTTTGAATCCGTTTATAATGCCAACCAACTTTAATTCAACATTTTCCGCCCAATGCTTGTCTCATTCTGTTGCAAAACATTTTAAGTTGGGACATACAGAGTGGATTGTGGGTGTTGTGTTGATGAGGTAAATATTTCAACCAAATTTTATAAAAATCCTTCAAGGGGTTAAGTAGACATTGAGCAGACATAAAATCTATGGCTCAAACCTTTGACCTTGAACTGTGACCTTGACATTGAGACAGCCCACATGTAATGTGTGTTCTCCATGCTATCTTGATATGGTGAACATTTGACCCATGTTTCATGAAAATCCTTCACTGGGTTTAGGAGTTATGGTCACACCAAATCAATAGCTGGAAGCATTGACTTTAAACTTTGACCTTGATTCATTTCTATGAGGCAAACATTTGACCCTCGCTTCATAAAAATCTTTGAAGTGATTTTGGATATACGGAGTGAATCTAGAAGAGGGACAGAGAGACAGACAAACGGACAGACAGACAGACAGACAAAAACACATCTGCACTAAAAACAACATGTTTTCCCTAGTGAGAAATAATTTGCAAACCCCCCTTATAATGTTATTGATAAAGCTGGTGCTTTAAAATCTTAAGTGGCTGGGTACACACCTCTCGATTATTCATGAGGTCCATGGCCTCTTGGCGAACACTGTGCATGTGGTCATTGCGCTTCCTGAAACAATAAGTATATAACTGAAGCCATTTACAATCTATTGTTCATGTGGTCATTGTGCTAACCAACACAATAAATATATATCTAATGCTATCTTTAATCTTTTATTCATGTGGTCATTGTGCTTCCTGAAACAATACATACATATCTGCAGCCATTTATAATCTATTAATCACGCGGTCATTGTGCTTCCTGAAACAATAAGCACATATTTGAAGCCATTTACAAACTATGGTTTACATGCACTATTAGTATCACAATAGAATGAAGATTATGACAATTTCTCAGTTAATTATCATTCAGTAAACAGACCTTCAGACGTTACAGAACTATGTGTTTAAACTTTTAATCAATTACCTGTAGAAGAGGACATAAGCCTCACAGTTGACTACCTGACTCACGTCTACTTCAGTCACATATTGATCATCAAACTCGTACCACAGCTCCGTGAACACATTCTGACAGTATGCTGTGTAGTGACCCCCTAAAATAGTAAGCATATTACCTTTATGATTTGTTAAACAGTTCTTATATGAGGTCATATACTGAAGATCAAACTGGCAATACTGTTCTGTGTATATCCTATGACCATCTGTGCTATCATGAGGAACACTCTTGACTAAGGGGCATTACTCAATAATCATAAAAGCCAGAGTTATGGGTCTTGCTGCATATGTGTGTATTGTCTCTTGCAGAATTTAGTTCTTGAAAGTCAGCAATGATGATAAAAACACCTAGGCTATGATAATACCTCACCTATTCTTGCACAGTGAGAACCTGATCATAGAACCCAACTGAGTAATCTATGTTACCCTAGGGTCTGATTTTTCAATTTGGTCTAGAAACACATTGCCATTATTAATGAGTTATTCAACATATATGTTAATTATGACGACCAAACCGGCTTTGGATACTGGTCGATACATAAGGGGTAACCATATATGCTAACTAACGCAACATAATGTAATGTCACATGTGATAAGAACAAAAACATGACTAACATGCCAATATCATCGTATCAACATAAAACTAACAATCTCATCCATACAGTGTGCACAATGTACCAAGATATAACATATAATTTTATACAATTAATATTGAATATTCTTAATACTAGCTAGCAGCAGCCAATCATATTAAACTTAGAATTATCGGTTGTCTACAGGTAATTGTTTATGCTTGTTAGCACACTTAAATGATTTGATTGGTTAATATTATTTTTGAAAAATATTGACTTATCAACGAACATTTTGGCAAATTTAAACCACATCAAAGAATTAACCAGATTTATACATCTGGCTGAAGACCCCTATAAACTAATCCAACCATACCTCCTGCTGTTCCATGGTGACATATGACAGCTACCAGGTCATAGACAGTGACTTGACTGGTGTGATCTGAAACAAATAATCAGTTCTACTTACTTCTTAAAAGAATTCTAACCACTCATCATTGAAGAATTTCATACTTACCGGTACATTCATTTATCAGATTGTGTGATGAGTCAGGGCTTTCATTTCAGACCTTCAGTTTTGATTTGAGGAAAACAACAAAGGCTTAATTGACACATCAACATTTTTTACCCATATAAAATCACACATTGGTAATTGGTAATTTACACCTGAGTACTTAAAGGCTGATAAAAGCGCTGATGAATGTTACTTTCTTCATTTCTTTTTTAAAATATTAAATTTCCTAGATAGATAGATAGATAGATTTATTTCGGCATAGGAAGCATATACATAGTTAACAACATAACATAGGATAAAATAATGAGCATTATTAAATACTATATCACATACGAGAAAACTATGACATACACACCAACACCAAGGATAACACAAAAAAGGGCAAGCCCTTATTTCCATTGTGGTCCTTAAACAAGTAATTTCCTCAATGATTATCACTTTTAATTTTCTTAGCTTGGAGCCTTTTTTACAAAAATAGTTTCCAAACATTATTTTTGTCATTTAAGAGATTAACCTACTTTTATAACATTGCATTAAAGTTTCCTTATTGAGTTCTCATTACCAACCTTTGTGTAGGTAAGGTTTCATATCCAAGTTGGTTAGGGGAAATGAGACATAGGTGCTGATTTTGGAGGAGTAAAACTCGTGACGGAATCGCTTCAGGTGAATACAGAGCACCTCTGGCAATTCCAAAACCTTGGAGTACTTCAAGCCATTCCTAAGTCTGAAAAAGATTTTACCATCAATTAACATTGGGCCAATGTTAACTGCCTTTAACTGTTAAAGTTAGCAACATTCTTAACTTAATCATTGTGAACTTTCAAATATTTAATCATGAAAGTTTCATGGAGACCTGTGATACTTTTCACAAATGTTGAGACAACTGATTTTAAGATTTGCTTGTTTAACTTTGATATATCAGCACACCATTAAATATTTCACCTTTTAATGTTAATGACGATTATGTTAACATAGAACACACATTTTCAACGCTATTCATTTGTGATATCACGTCCAAAGTTCAACACTACTTTCATTAATCATACAACAATTATTTTTCAATATCATATTATTTCAAGGAGACATTGATATCTATGATATAAAAATCTAAATACAATATGGTCATCATTCAGTATCTAAGAATGAATACACTAATAATTAAAGAACAATACTGTAAACATGAACTCATTCATTTAGAAATTCTATATATTATACTATTTCGCACTAATGTAAGTATTACAGAAATCCATTAATAATAAGAGTAATTAAAATGAAATTAAATGAACTAGCCCTACTTTTTACACTTCTCACAGCTGTACATGTTATCCCCCTTGAGTTCATCTGCTGAAAAGAATGCTGCGAGGCAGTCTTGAAGGTTCACCATTGGGCCCATAAACCAACTGAAATATGCATGTCAATGAGCTGCACATACTTTATACAGATGATTACTTTAACACCATTCTCCAATGATAACAATAACATTCTTATATAAAGCCTAATAAAAAAAATAAAAAAAGAGCTGTCACAGAGACAGCGCTCTCGACTATTCAGCCACTTTTAAGATAAGAAGTTTTAATGAAACATGCATGGATCACTATAAAATAATATTAAATGCCGAACTTTATCCAGAACTTCTATGTCAAATAATAAAGGGGCAAAATTTATATTATATGCAAGATAGAGTTATCATTCTTCATTGTTTAAAGTTACAATGCAATACATCTAGCAGTTGCCGAGTTATTGACTTACATGTGCTTACATACAAAACCTTAATTGCTTAGTTGAATAATAAAGGGCAATAGTTTGCAAAACATCTAGTTTTTCAACTAGGTTGGATAGTTGGGAACAAATGTCTTAAGTTTCAATGCAATACATGTTAATTTGCTTTGATATTGACTTAAATGTGGTAACATGCAAAACCTTAACCAGAAGTTCTGAGTAAAAAAATAAAGGGCCATAATTAGCGTTATATGCAAACTAAAGTTACCTAACTTGGTTATACAAGCAGGTTGGATGGTTGAGTAGCGTTGTATAAAGTCTCAAAACAATACAACAAGTAGTTGCTGAGATATTAACCTGTTAGTGCTAACATGCAAAACCTTAACCAGAATTTCTAAGTAGAATAATAAAGGACAATAGTTTGCATAATATTCAAGATAGAGTTATCTAACTTGATTAATTAAGTAAGTTGGATAGTTGGGAACACTTGTCAAAAGCTTCAATGCAGCGCATGATGTATTAACTGAGATATTTACTTAAATGTGGTTACATGCAAAAACCAAGGTGTGACGCCGTCGCTTAGATTTAAGTAGAATAGCTCTCCTTATTCTTCCAATAGTAGAGCTAAAAAGGCTACCTACTCTACCTGCTTTTGAAAAGAATGTAAGTTGAAGTGTAACCCTAACCAAAACATTTTTTGGCCCTTGGACCAACTTTGATTTTTATTGAAACAGGCCTCTGATTTCCATACCTTCTCAAGTAGCCATACATCCAATGTAGCCAGCTCTGGTGGACCTCACTACATGCCTTCAGTTTCTGCCCGGCAACATGACTGGTTGATGCATGAAGCATATGAACATGATCCTTGGATGGAATGGGCAAGGATAAGTCTTGAAATGTCTCCTTGGTTGTTGAAACCTGATAATAAAAGGAGATACCTAATGCGTTTGTGGGATATTCCTTATAAATAATTTAACACCCCAACTGGTTAACAACATAGCTAGTTCATGCATGCATCCTTTGAGGGAATTGGCAGAGATGAAATGCCTCCTTGGTTGTTGAAACCTGACAAATTAAGGTACATAACTTGTATTTGTGAGATCTTATGTATTTTAACACTCTTAATCCCCGTTTTCTGTCCTGCAACATGAGTCATTGATACATGCACAGTGTTGGGTTTTTTCCAACAAATTTCCGATGCTTAATCATACACTTTTAATTATTTTTATTTCATCTAAAAATTGGCCCCCTCCCCACCCCCAATGGTCTTTGCATGGAATAGTTTTGTATTCTTGAAGAAATCGATCACATTCTTTTATCCTTTTTGCCCATTTTTAAACCATTCTTGCCAATTTCTTGACACAACTTTTCTTGATCAGTAAGGCCCTGACCCGCTTCCCAAAATGGTGGAATAACACTGATGCACTATATGAACATTGACTTCTGAGGGTACCAGCAAACATGTTTTTAAAAGTTGTTAACAACAACAAGGCAAGATACTTGTTTGAGGGTGACACTATAAAGTGAGGTTACTTGTATTTGAAGGATACACTACAAGGGGAGATAACTTGCATTTGAGGGTGACGGTATATAGGGAGATAATTTGCATTTGAGGGTTACCCTACAAAGCGAGATAACTTGTATTTGAAGGATACACTACAAGGGGAGATAATTTGTACTTAAAAGAGTTTCAGTCAAATGGGAGAAAACTGGTCTTTTGGGGGTATTCTTAATTGTTTAACATATGCTTAAGATTAATTTGTTCACATCGCCAATTCCAACAATGACTTTAAAATGCCTTACAAAGCAATGGCATTTCTATTTTCTTAAAGAAAAAGAGTCAATGATGAAATTGCAAATCTAAAAAGCTTTCATTTACGAATATGATTTAAACAGAGGAACATGACATACCCTTTCACAAGTAAGACACTGCACTGAGCTGTTCAGTTTGCCATCAAAGATGTCTGATATCACACTCCGGTATTGCACATTCTTCCCCGGTCCTGAAATATGATATGCAATATTTTGTGTTACTGTTGGCATAGTGATATATATACAAAATACTTGTACATTGAAGAAAAAAAGTTTGTTGCTTGCATCTCTGTTAATCTTGATTAAAAATAATTATTTTGAAGTTCTTTTTTTATAAAAATAATATTAAATAATAATAAAGATATTAACCTATGTGTGCTTACACGCAAAACCTTAACCAGAATTTCTAAGTTGAATAATAAAGGGCAATTATTTGCATTAAATACAAATTAGAGTTATCTGACTTGGTTAATTAAGTAGGTTGGATGGTTGAGTACCATTGTATTAAGTCTCAATGCAATACAATGTACATCAAGTAATTGCTGAGATATTAACCTATGTGTGCTAACATGCAAAACCTTAACCAGAATGTCCAAGCCAAATAATAAAGGCCTATTATTTGCAATATATTCAAATAAGTGTTATCTAACTTCATTAATTTAGTAGGTTAGATAGTTGGAAATACATATCCAAAGTTTCAATGCAATAAATGATGTATTTACTGAGATAATGACTTAAAGGTGCTTACATGCAAAACCTTAACAAAGGTTAACTCTGGTAGCCCGAATGGGCTAGTGGATTCCAATCCGAATTTCGTACACTGTTATCATAATTTCTTCATCAACAATTCACAAATCCTGAATGAACGTTCTAAATATTAGCTTTCCTGTATTTACGCATGAATTGGTAACATCACAGCATTCCACATGCTCAGCATTTGTAGTATTCAATTTATAAGCGTCTAGGCACTGAGACCGTTATTAATTTAAGTAATTAATAAGCAACGACTGTGTTACATCCCATTTCATTATGGTTTTAAAATTCATACCTGAATGAGTAGTGTAGCTTGAACCTGATTTTTGCCTAGCCTTTGACCTATTTCCCAGCCCCTCTCCTCTCTCTGATGACCCTGACACTCTTCTCCTACCACGAACACGCCCTCTTGCAGGCTCCGATTCAGCGTCTACAAATTCCCCAGAATCACTCCTCTGATCATCAGTACCAATGCTAACATTTTCTGCACTACGTATTGACCTATTTGCATGGTCTTTCTTTTCTTTAAGCTTAGAGGTCCTGTTAGAAAAATCATCTGATCTGCTGATCCCACTTTCTGAGCTGAACGAATTGCTTGTTTTCTTCTGCGATCTTAATTCACGAGAGTTTGATGAAATATTAAGATGAGCCAGTTCATTTCCTTGATCCTCGTCACTAAATCCATTCTGACTAACAGAATCCTTCTCACTTCCTAATGCAGAGTCACATGTCTCATAGTCACAATCTGATTGGCTGCTCGTGCTGCTAGTATCCATTGGGATCTGTCCATCTTTTTTTATCTGACCAATCACTGGTGAGCTTTTATGCTCATGAATATTTGACTCCTCCTCCCTATCCTCATGGTTATCTTTGATTGGCTGCTTTAGTTCTTCATGTAACTGGTCCATGAAACATCTCAAGAATTCTTGAGTATCCTATTAGAGAAATCAATTTTTTTATAATTTTACATAAAACAGTTGTTTAAAAGTTTAAGAAATATATTTGAGAATAATGTAATGTGATGTTAGCCATATATGTACAGACCTGTTGAACCACATTCAGGGGCAGTATAACAGAAGCATAATCATCTCAAGAAAATGTTATTGTGCAATTTCGAATTGTAATATTTCTTGAGAATAATAATATCTGTCATGTGTTCCTGTTCCGGATAGAAAAATCCGACCCGAGGGCACCTGCGTTGCCAGGTAACGAGGCTTGCCGAGTTACCGGCTACGCAGCGTGCCCGAGGGTCGGATTTTTCTATCCGGAACGGACACACATGATAGATATTTTTTCTAGCATACCTTTAATTACATTTTTTGTGAAGAAAATACATTAGAAAGCGCATTTTTGTACATTTCACCAAAAAGCGCGTGCGATGATGTTTACTGACGTCATGACGCGCAGTAATTTGTATTCACCGCATACGTCAATAAGTTCCTTCGATATCACCTCTTTTAAGGGTTATTTTGTTTTGTTTTTGAGGAATATTTTTGTAAAGTTAATGTTAATCGAACTCATCTATTGAAATCTCATAACTATGGTTACATTTAGTGATTAATAAAAGAAAATGAAAGTATTACGTCACAGTGCGTGACTCATCTGGCATGGGGGGATGCCAGATGGAGTTTTCCAGCACGGCTGAATTCACCGGAAATGCCTATCCGGTGTGCTAGAAACTTCATTATAGCTAGATTTATCATTTGGACAAATGTGATTTTGCAGCAGGATGTATGTCTATAGAGGAAAGAGTAAATGCTGCTGGTCAATAATTACACTGGTCAGACCCAATTCTTGACCAGAGATGACCCATTTTTACACTGGTCCTAAAAAAAATATGACATATTCTTCAATCTTGAAGATTGGATGAACACTGTTGATTTAATGAAAGGAATAAGAAACTGTCAAACAAAAAATTTGTCTTAATATTTGACCTAGTCACCATGTTTTTGACCGGAGAGAACAATTTTTCACACTGGTCAACTAATATTCTCACCAAGTTACATGAAGATTGGATATTTTAACAAAATTCAGGCTAAAAACTAATGCTTTAAAATTGTTGTTTTTTAACTTCAGAATAAACATAATGCATACTACTTTCTTAAAGATGATTTTTTGTTGTAAAGAAATTGCTGAATGGATGAAAAAGGTACAATCTTAAACTTATGATTCTTTAGCAATACACCCCATGCCTCCACACATATTACAAGAATATCCCTTTGATTGCTCAACATGGATAGATAGTAAAGGAGATAAACTTGAAACCCCTACCTGTTGAGCATATCCCCTGAACATGGGGTGGACCAGTTTGATACCGCTCACAACACTGCTGGGTACCATGTAACTTGGCCTAAAAATACATACACATAATATGTAATTACATAATGGTAAGTGCTCTATTCAACTATTTTGGGAAGGGGGTCAGGGACTTCAGATTGGATAAAATGGATCATTTCGACTTAATGTGGTAATTTCGAACTTGGCGTGGAAATGACAAAGAATGCTATAACAAATAGGCAGAGAAGGTAAGGTTTGTTTCTGTAAGAGTACACCAGATTTACCATACAAAAACACATTAACTAGGGTCCTTTTCAATGAAATAATGGGTATAAAAAGAACACCGATACCATTTTCAATTCTTATGCACCCTTTGAACTGGATACAAGCCAAAAAGGAATTTGGGCTTTTGAAATCAATATATAAAGTTTACTTAAACAGCCAATTATTTTTAGGTTTTGGCTCTTTAAACTTCAAGTCATTCTCTTTTTAAACCCAAGCGTGTGTAAGGGTAGGTTTATTGTTGGCCTTCCAAGTTAAATTCCTGACACTCATGTTTTTTAAATCAATCTTTTCCTTAAATGAAACTTATTTGACACTGTAATTTCATACCAGAACTCACCTTTTTCTATGCCAGATTTCATTCATCAGCTTCATATAGCTGGTACTAATGCGGGGCGACTTATCTGGATGGACAAATCCTGGGCAGTCAAGAAAATATCTTGTCAGTGGGGGGCTGAAAAAGAGATTAAGAAACAATTGTTAATGATTATAACACTTTAACTTACAAGAGTACGTCACAATGATTAGGTAAGGCCAGTCCAAAGTGATTCTATCTTCAGCAAAGTTGGGTGTGTATTTTTTCGGCTTTATGATCACAAAAAACAAAAACAATACACAAAATTGAGCACCCCCCTCCCGATATCTTACATGTTCTTAAAATATTTTTTTTAACTCTTAGTGATTATCAATTTTTACAGTTTTTTGCTGACTAAAGGACAATGACCGGTTTTCAACAATACTCAATCACTATTTAATCCCTACATGAAGCTAATGAATTGTTTCTCACCAATTTGAGAGTGCTTGTAAGGCAGCATTAAGGTAGCACGTGTTCCCAAGATTCTGCAGCCCCGTCAATCCTGCAAATATAAAGAACACTTGTTTAAATTTACTTTACTCTCTCTAGTTTAATTGCTGACAATCAGTCAGACTTCTTATCATTACTTACATGTCATTTCAACAAACAAATGATTAAAATACAAATAATTAGAGTTGGATGATTGGACAAATTGCATAACTGATTATCGAATCAAAACGGACAACTAAAATCGATCATTGAGTCGGATATAATCAAAGGAATGAAAATATGAACTAAATATTGGTATCAAACTATAGTTCATGTTTGTTTTAATAATTTTTTTGCCCTGTACATTACCTAATTGACCATAAATAAGGAATTCAAAAAGAATAAATTCACAAGTTAATTTTTGTATGTACTTGTACATCCATTCCACTATAACTGATATATAACATTATCCTGCAACAAATGATTTTATACATGTGCATTTTATGTTGTTGTTTTTTAAATAAAGTAATACCATTCCATAAAAAATTATTATGGATAATCACAATTGATTGAAACCATTGTTTGATTATTATTCCATTTAATTTTATCATCACACCATCACTACCAATAGTCTATTATAATATTATAAAATAATTATATTAACAACCTTTAGGTTTAACATTGTGCATGCCAATGTCTTCATCTGGTTCTGACTCACTGTCTTCGAAACCAAACACACTGTGGTGAGGAGAGTTTTCTGCAGTTATCTCCCCTTGGACATCCATTTCTTCCTCCAATGTAGAGGGCTTGTCTGGAATCCTACACGGGAAATAGAGGTTTAAAGCTGTAGAATTGTACACTTCATTTGAAAAAGTTTTCTTTTCAAATATATTTTAAAAACAAATTCTGAGAATTGTCTGCAGTTATCTTCTCTGAAAGGTCTGTTTCTTAGTTTAAACATATTTATTTTACAATGATTGTGAAACAAGTTATTACATTATAGTTTTCAGTCTCATTGGCACAATTTTACGTGAAGGTGTGGTCTTGTGTCTGTTTCTTCCACCTAAGTTGACGGCTTGACATTTATTTTACCAAACATTAACTGAAGACAAATCTTAAAGTACATTGCATTAGTTTCACTAAACTCCTATGTTCAATCTAACTCATGAGATAGTTGCTTTTTTCTAATATATATTGTCATCTACTCACATCATGCTTATAATGGTCACTCTGGTGATCTTAGATCTTAATCGGACAATGTGTTACCCTGACAGTAACCCTATTTTTCACCAGTGACAGTAATGAATTATTACTGTTTGGGCTTATTCAACATTTCTCATCACACTTACATGAATGCAGGGCTGTTCTTGTCATGGAACACTTCACTCTCACAGCGATAACACCAGATACGGAGTGTGGATAAGTTGATGGACAGGCAGTGACTATGGCTCTAAAACAATACATACAGACTAAATTGTGTAGGCTCACAAAAATACATAATCTCAAGTATGCTGAACATGCATTTTTAATGCAATTTGACTACCAATTTATGCATTTGCCAATGTGTAGTTACCAGGACAGTCTACTTAAAAAAAAATAATTTAAAGCTATTAAATAAAGCGACATTAGATAAGCAGTTGAGTTTGCTTTGGGTTACTTGACTGTAGACTGTTAAAGGAAAGTTCAGGAAAGTGTTTGCTTTGTTTTCTTGTTTGAATTGTTCTTTTGTAAATGCAAAATTTAAAGCATATTGTTTTTCACAACTCTTAAGGGCCCTCGACCCATTCACAAAAAGGTGAGAAAACAACCCACTGAGTTTGGTCATAAATAAGAATTCAAAACCGAGCCCTTGACCCTACCTCAGCATGCTGTGAGCTGTGGTCCTTTCCAGACTCCCCACATCCAATATAGGAACAGCTGCCAATCAGACACAACCACAAGTTCTTTTCTTTGGACTCACAACTATCACAATGCTCAGTCTGAAGAGGAGCAAACCAACAAGTAAGATGTGTTGAAGTGCCACCAGCAGGCATCACTTACATTAGAAGGGATGGGTGGTAGTAATTGGATAATCCCCTCAATTAGGGTTAAAGCCAGGTTTAATGAAGAACAGGATGCTGCTGATATATTATTAAAACTAAACTGCATGATGAACAAGTAGCGTAAAGTTGCAAAATTGTTTTGTGACTTATGATAACTAATCATGTACCAATTACATGCAGTATTATATGAACACTGACAACGTTCAGAATTTAAATCAAACCTAGGACCCCCTGCTACAGATTCTAATATGAAAAAAGACAAATAATATTTAAGTTGGTATATATTTATAATCATATAGAAAGTTCTTAAACAAAAGGATGTATTTGATAATCTAAAACATCAAAAGATGTCGGAATGGTGCAAATGCTAGTATCCATTAGGAAAAAAGGGTGCATAAAAGACAGGATGCAGCACCTTCCTATAACTTAATAGCTATCGCCACGTCTCAATGTAAATATCAGAAAAGTCTATTCTTTTTTTGCTTGTTGGCATAAGAACTGAGTTTTTTAGTAACAAAAAATGAGCTTTTCTAAGCCCCTTTAGTTCTATATCTGTACCGTTTGTGCTTTCTTAATTTCCTCCCATGATATTCGTCCGATGCTGGAAACATGGGCACACCTCGATATTTTGCTTGCCATTACTTCATCCTGTGCCAAAATAGTTGAAAAGGAAAGTTTCATTATTCCAAATAAATGACAATCTATGTGGAAATGCCAGTAAGAGCATGCAGTTGCTCATCAAACAGCAAATTCAGTACAATGTTTGCAAGAACAGTTCTAACAGTAATAAGGTGACAATTAAATATTACTTTGGTCAACCCATATTTTGAAGGGTGGGTAGATATGTATGTAGGGTTCCTAATGTAGTTGTTTTTTACTTCCTTACGATAATCACTGATTTGTGTAATAAATCACTAATAAAAAATATGACCGCCATATGATGCCAAGGTAAAGATGATCAATTTATATTCAATTGTTGCCAAAATTAATATACAGTTTATGACTCTATGTTTAAATTTAAGGCACTTTAATAAAACGCCGAGTTATCATTGAAATTAGTTTAAAAAAAAAACCTATACCAGACACACTTTACTTCTCAGGTTTACTCTACTGGTGTCAGAAGTAAAATCAAAAGTGCCTGGAATGGCCAGAAAGGTTAATGTGGAAGGAATGTCATGTGTGTGGGAAAACACCAACGGCCTGGTTAGCTCGGTCAGTCAAACAACAGTGCTAGTGTTCCTGAATGCATGTTTTTGAGCTCCACCACAGGCACACTTTCAATACTAGGTTTACTTTACTGTTGTCAGAAGTAAAAACAAATTCTGTTGAACCCCTTTTCTATAATTTGTATATAGGCTCAAATGTTTCCTTGAGAATGTCGATGGTTTTCTTTACATTTCATATCGAGTAAAAGTACAGTCGTGTTACCCGTAGCGGATCAGTATGGAAACAATGCTGTGCATTGAACAAACGTTTTACATTCTGAGATTGCAACGTTTACAGTTAAAAAGAAAAATATTTCCTCTTTTGATTGACATAAAATAATTCAATTTCAGTGCAGACACAGATTAACTGACCGTTGTTTGCATGTACGAGTAAATGAGGCATTAGCGAACCAAATTTACCAATAACAGATCATGTGACATTCCGATATTGGGGGTTCTCTCAAGCGAGATTTTAGCTGTCAAAACTGACAATCAGTTTGTTTATCTTTTCTGTTAAATATATTTAGTCCCTCTTTTATGCATTTTATAGGTGATATCATGACAGGATGCTTATTTGGTGGTCTGTATCACGTCAAGTCGGTAGAGATCGCATATATGTATTTCAAGATATCTGATTTGTTAAATAATTTCAACAAATTTCCAACTGAAAACACTCAGGTCCAGTTAATTTTGAGAGCTTTTGGACTTTTTATAACTGTATAAAATTTTCAAAATGGATATGAATAATAACTGTGTATGCATGTGCTTGTAAATCTGTGAACTGTTTATGAATAGGATTTACTAATTCTATGCATAGAATAAACTCATGCTGACTGAGATAATTTATTTTCATTTAAAAATAATTTGACAATGATTGAGGATAACAGAATCATAAAATCACAGTAAATCACATTATAATCAAGAATTAAATCACAGACATTTAAAAAGTAAAATATAAACAAATATAATTTATATAAACACATAACAAGTTTACTAGAAATTCTGACCAGCTAGCCTGAGCTAGGTGTTGATATTATGGTACTAACCTATGCAATGATAATGAGGTAACAGGTTAAAAGCTGTTAGAAATACATGTGTAGTACTGTATAAGGTAAACCTATTTCTTAAACCTGAACAAAACACACAGACATCACGAAAACTGGAGTGAACAAGATTGATGGCAAAAGATGCAACAATTTGAATCAAAATTCAAGCTACTTTGAGTATAAAACATTGAACAACTAAACAAAACCATAATCCATATAAAGTACTTTTCAAATCAAAAATTGTAATTTGGAGATTCTTTGATCAATAACATCAAGCAGTTCTATTGCAGGTGAGAAATAATGAGCAACGAATTATCACTAGATTTGTTGAAAACAAAACAATGCCAATTAAATTCTAAATACATTCTAAAGACATATGAATTAACGGATTAGTTTATATATCAGTTTTAGTCCACCTTATTTTAATGGCAATAACAAGTATATCAATGTCAATTAACAACTATTTTCATCACATAACATTTGGGCATCTTTTTGAGTGTTTCTCTTAGCATTTGTATAGTGTTCACTTCATCTTCTGCTGTAAGTACATATTTACATGGAATAACAACGCCACCACCACTCTCAGATGGAGCAGGCCACGGTGGGAAACTGGGCGTTGGTTCACCAGTCATGCTGGCACACATGTGTCCACCCGAATCAAGTACATTGTAAAAACAAAGAATGCATGGTACATGGCCAATTGGAAGGGCAGCTATATCTGACAACTTAAGCTGTCTTTTATCATCTGTTACCATGTCATGTAAAGTGATATCAGACTCAGAAAGTCCAGGAATCCACACAAGGCATGCATCTTTATCTTTGATGTAAGTATATTCCCTATCTACAACAAGCTTTGTCACAGCAGGGTTCCCGCTGGCGATCGCCATTGTCGCCATTTGCGACAAAATCGCAAAAGTGGCGACAACTTTTCAAATTTGGCGAATTTATGGCGACAACGATTTTTTCTAAAATATTTTCTTAAAATGACGTAAGTGGTGACCATGCGGCCTGCATGATAATCGATTCTGTCACTGTCATAAATGAAGCGCATCTGCTGGTGCGACAACAAAAATTAATCCGATAATTAAAGCAAGCAGTCACGGCCCAGTCAACACCTCGCTAATTATTGCAGAATTTTATTGCTTTCACGGATAAACAATGACATCCTTTAACTGTTATGTCTCTTATTAGCAAACAATTTTAATATTTAGCTCAACAGCCTTGTTGTTGCGTAATTATCGTGTCAGTTTAAATATGCAAATTGTAGAATTTTATGTTGTCGGAAAGTCACTTGATATGCAAATTTCGTAATGACGTTTACGCGCTAAAAATAGACTTGCTTTCGGTTTTGTCGCAATTTGTAATTGCTATAAATGCAGCATTCTAAGAGTTCAAAAAGTGTCAAAAAGATTAACAGAAATCAAATAAATAGGATTAAACCCCATTTGATAAGGCTTCTAATATGTTGGCTGGAGTAAAGAGTAGGTAGACAAATTTCTATTAGGAAAGTTATGGCCCTAGTTTGACAATGTATATTTCTTTGAGTTTCCATTTATTCTAAATTTATCTCATAATTTCACAAATGTATTCTTTTATTGTATGCAGGCATTAGACTGAAATCAACATATTGATGTTTATGTCACATTTTTTGCGATATTTTTTTATTTATATACTAGTCCACATACAATGAATTTTGTCAACAGAATAACAATTTGCTATTAATATCTTGTGCTTCATGTACAACAAAATGTTATGCTTTGCACGACAATGTGCTAATTAATTGCAATTTAAGGCTCTTAAAATGCTTAAACCCCATGAGCTTCCGGGGGCTTCGCCCCCTTGGCCCCCACAAGGGCGCTGCCCTGGACCCGTAAGGGGGCCTATCGCGGCCCCCTTAACCCCCCGCGAAAAAGTGGCGACAACTTTTTAGAACCAAGGGGAACCCTGCACAGGGTCAGTTATTGGGGGTTTTATCTTGTACACATGGTACCCCTTTATCACCGAGTTCTCTAATGTGATAGATGTGCAACAGCTTGCTGAAGACTGTGGTTCATCATGGGCTTCCTTGTCTGTGGAGATATCATGGCCTCTTCCTCTTCTGGCTTTGATGGCAGATATATTAGGTGGCGGTGGTACCTGAAAGAAAATCATTTCAATTAAATACAGAATTAGGGAAAACGAAGAAAAAAGTAGAAGACAGCTGGCTAGTCCACACGGCCACCTGAACTTTAAAGATTTCACAAACCATGAGCAAGTAACTTTGAGATTTATTTCAAATAATTTATTTTAAGTGTACACTGCTACAATATGATAATGTTAATGTGATGTTCTGTTCCAGATTCAAATGGTTACTTACCTCCACCAACTCTTCTCAATAAATAATGTTGTCAACTCTGCCCAAATTCAATCTTCATTCATCTGTAGAACACAAGTGATATTTTTAAAAACAATCACAAACTGCATGGTATACACTTATGGAAGTGGCAATCCTCGATACCAATTAAAACACAGGCCTCTTTTAAATTTAAAGCTGATAAATATCATTTTTATGATATTAAGTGAGTACAGTACTGTACATCATATTTATGTATAATAAAAAGTCAAACATTTGAAACTAAATTAGATATGTGTGTTATAATTCATATTTTAATCATAATTAAAGTAACATAAGTATCCAGCAATGTTTGTTTTATGTTTAAAAAAATCGGCAATGACAAACTGGTACAAATTTACTATGTTGAGAGAACCTCTCAAACTCACTGCATGAACAAAATGGCAGTCCGCTATTGGTTAATTACCCACACGTAATTATGACCGCCAAATTCTAACAATTCATTGATGAAAGAAAAGAATGTTATGCATTTTTAAGTGGTTATATATTGACCTTTCATAAAATGTATAAATTGTTCACTTACACATTGTAGTTGGACAAAAAGTTCTCAGAAAAAGCACATGTTGCAATCAAATTGAGGCCGGAACAACTGGGTCAAGTAAACAGTTGCATCGAACGTTCGTATGATACAGATGATTTTGAAGTTCGATTTAACCAATATTTGTTGTGATTTTCACAATCGTTTTAAAGTACATAACTGCCAATTTTTAGAAAAAAATACAATTAAATAAACTTTATAGCGTGTATTCAACAAGAGAGTGATCCGCTATTGGTTATGATCCGCTAAGGGTAACTGGACTAAAACGATAACATAAGAACATAAAGTGTGTAATTAAACCCTGGCCGTTTCATTATTAAGATACATATGAAAATATGAATACTTGATCTTTAAGTATAAAGACAGCCTTGATATATGACTTACATCACCAAAATAGGACTAATATCGCAAAAAGAGAAAATCATGAAAATCACGAAATTGGAAACATTTCCGGAGAAACACTTCCGGTAAAATAGACATAACGGCAAAATTGAAACGCGTTTACCGCGGTATACCTTAAATACGCAAAGATGCGTAAAGACGCGTAAAGATACGTAAAGAGGCGTAAAGATGCTCAAAGTGGCGTAATGGGAAATAAATTTAACTTAAATAAAATATATAAACACTGAAAGTATGGCAATAATGCATATATAGTGTTAACTAAGTGTATAAACAAAAACTGAAATAAATTCGACGATTTTCCCCATGTTTTAAGGGTTTACATAATTAAAAATAATCATATTTACGTTTAATGAGAGTTTAAAAAGAAATAATAAACACTACAAACAAAACACTGCAACAACATATTGAAGCTGGATGTTCCTTCTTTATAATCATACCAAAACTTTAAAAATGTATCAAGAATTAAAAAAGTTAGACCCTAGGGCCGTGTTTTTCATACCTGTTTCTCTGTGTGAAAATACGCGGTTTTCAATAATGACTTTAAGGTAATATTAGCATATTTTTTTAAAGTAGAAATTTAAAAAAAACAACATTTTCTGAAAGGTGGTTGTTTCTTCTTTACAATGATACCAAAATTTATTAAATTGGTAAAGAATTAAAAAAGTTAGACCCTAGGGTCATGTTTTTCTTACCTATACCTCTTTAGAGCCCTATAACCCACCTTATAGGGCCGGATTTTATACTTTGCCATTTACAAAATAAGATTTCCGGTTCGGTGGAATTCCAGCAATTCCGGTTTGGGTTACAAGAAATACCGACCACCATATTGGCTGCCTATATTGACTTATGCGCATGCTTCAAATAAGCTAATACCAGGCCCATAAAAAATGGAAACCATCTCTAATCCTACAGGAAAAGGCAAACGTGGTCACGTGTGTTTGGAAACTGACTGCAGCAGTTGCTCGATCCCAACCAAAGTAAAGGTACGGTCCTACAGTAGTCTGATTTTTGGGCGGGTTGCGTGCCGTCTGGAACGACCACATGTCTGTCTGTCGGGTCCTAGCCTACTATTTACCGAGAACAACCAAGTTTGAGCTCATCTCTAGTGATAACAACCTAATTTCGACCACAACCTATTTTCGACCGCCCCCTGAAGATAGATAAAACACTACTATTTTGCATCACTTCCGGTCAAAATAACCTTCAATTGTTTACCATAATAGTAGAACTGTCAGAAAACTTCACTTGAAAAAGAATGGGAATGCTAGTGTTAAAAAAAACCTTGTTTAAATTGAAACAACACAAATTAGCCATTTTTAGTAATGCCAAATTAAACCCTTTATTTAGAATGATTTCAGGTGTAAAATACTTCTTTAAAATCATGTTATTTTGTCTGGCAGATTAAACACATCTACCAGAGCCTAAAACCTATGCCCTATAGTTTTCTAAGTATAGTGCACTGTTCATTAAAATCGCATCAAAATAGGGTACTGGTTAGCGACCTATTATTTGCCCGTACCACTTTTTCGCCCACCCAGATAAAACCAGTCAAAACAAAATATGTTACAAAAATCAGTCTGATTTTTCATTGCGCCATCATTTTTGACAGATATCAGCTGTTTGTTGCGTTCAAATGTGAGTAGTATGTGAAATTCGACCCAAATAAACATTGTTTACACTTCTGACCTTCTAAGTTGCACGCGGGGATGACATCATCATGTGCGCGCTCATTTGCATGAGGCCCTGTAAGGATTTTTTAATTCTCATTATACCTTGCACTATCAGACGACATTATTGATTTGTCATTATAAAGTATAAAACCGGTGTTGAATAATACTAATACCATAAATTGCTGTATTTTAAAACCTGAAAACGGTTAAGTAATCGCCAAATTTATCGTCTAAGGGAAGCAACTCAAATTTGAATTAATCATTACATTCTTGTACGGACATGCTTTGTCCCTCTTCGGAAGTCTATAAATAAGCATACATAATGTAGCTCATGTTTTAAGAAGGAATCCCGGTAGCTTTTCAAATTTTCTGCAGAGGTGGCTTACCGAGTAGGTGTTTATCATTTTAAACATACATAAACAGTATGTAATAGTTAACATATTATATTTTATTGATCAATTGTCGTTTTAAACGGTCGCTAGACTGGTAAAATGAAAAAAATGTTTGAAGATATATTTTAGAGAGAAATATACGATAAACATCGTAAGAACAGCAAATTTATGGGGTGGGCGAATAATTGGTACAGTAGGGTGCTTATTTTTACGAAATTATAGGGGTACTTTGCACGTGGGAATATTTGGAATCCCTTGCTTTTTTATTTTTAAAATACACAGTTTTTGTCTGAAGAGCCAACCTGTCTGAGTGTAAAGTTTTGTCATGATATCTATCTTGTGTCAAAAGTAACGGAGGAAAAATCTCCATTTCTGGCCGAAAAGGGGTCGCTAACCGGTATATTGCTTATTCTAAAATTAATGAAATTTATCTACAAGTAACTATATTGAATGAGGCTCATTCAGAGTTGGTCTAGTGATACCATGTTCATGATGGGTGAAATTATCATTTTGTACCCATATGAAAGCCATTAGAAGGGATGATGCATTCCCTTGCCCCTCTTGTGGTGATAAGTAGCTATAAAGTGACTGTATGACAAATATGTAATAATTTTATTACTTTAAAAAAAAATACTTTACACAGTTAAAACAAGTTATACAAATTATTATGAAAATGGCTGTGGACATATTTTTGTTGTGAAGTATAGTTAAAGGTCATGGTCGAAAATAGGTTGTATTTCGGTCAACTACAACATGTAACAGCCGCCATTTTGGATGCAAAATGTAAACAACAGACGATTGAAACAGATTTTTTTTTTTTTTTTTCAAAGATGAATGATTGTACTGTGTACTGACCTGGTATTTCTATATCGTAGTCCTGGGCACATCCTTGGAACTCTGCCAGCCACTCGCAGTAGTCTTTCAGTGTCTCTGGTGGTCGCAATGCCCGGTTAGGGTAGGTCATGCTCTCCATATGATCAAATATGCCCTTGGCTTCTTTCATGAATTGCGTGCAAGAAATGTTCAACATTTCACTGCCATCTTTACCAAACTTCTGTATAACATCCTTTGCGAATATATTAGCAAATCTCTTCCTGTATGGGCCCATTCCGAGGTTGCCAGACACTGTACCACTCTGTAGGCTGGGACTATATAGGTCCTACTCGGAAGACTTGTCTGTGTTCATCAACTGATCAAACATCTCTTGGAAAATGAATTTCAATCTTGCAGAGAACAACAGAGATATACCAAGACCAACTGAGAATTTACCGAGAACAACCTAATTACCGAGAACAAATACCGAGAACAATTACCGAGAACAAATACCAAGATCTTACCGAGAACACCCTAATTACCGAGAACATCGGCGCGGAGCAGTGGCATTATTGGTTGGGGCCGATTCAGTTGACCCCGAAGCCTTGATCTGCCTGTGGATGTGGTTCTGTGGTTTAAAAATCACATTGCAGGAGCTGCCCTGCAGGAGCATCGAATCGGGGGTATTTTATTTTTATTTCTATGGCCCGAGATCTGCGCGATCCAGATTGAAAAGTGACCGTCCAAACTAGGAAATGCTATAAAATCATAAGAGGAAATACAGTTGTATGAAATTCTGCTTTTCCCCACCTCTATAATCAGCGACCAAGAATTTATTAAAGACAAATTAGGTCAAGCTTGTTCTCGGTAATTAGGTTGTTCTCAGTAAGATCTCGGTATTTGTTCTCGGTATTTAGGTTGTTCTCGATAAGTTCTCGGTTGATCTTGGTGTATCTCGGTAGTTCTCGGTAAATAGTAGGACCGTCATAGTCTGTCTGTCCGTCCGTCAACATTTGCCTCGTAAACGCGATAATTCTACTTCAAATTTTATGCAAATACCTAATGATCACTCAGTCCATCATGTAGCTGTGGACCTCTTGTTCAACAGTGTCTTATTTTGCAGGGATTTGCCCATTTATACTTTTGATCATTTAATTTCAGAAATGGGGAGCCTGCAAGAGTGATCTACATACTGTCACGATTACTTGCATTGGAAGCAACAAGCAAAAGCCATCTACATTTGATTTTTCTGAAGTGAAGTACAAACCGGTGGGAACTGAGAAAGAATGTAGAGCTGCCATTAAATCATATAACAACTGTAGCCTGAGTGAGATTGGAATTTTAAACAAGGATCGGATGGAGTCCCACACCGCATTAAAACCATTGAGAGAACAAATTCAGCCACTGAAGGAGATAATCACTCCTGGGATATCTATAGCAATAATAATAGTAAGTATACTAAAAGTTTCACTGAAGCAACTCCAGCCAAATTAGTGATTTTGAGATGACCACTTATACATTATCCATTTTGCTTTGAGACATGATTTGTATTGGTAAACTAAGCACATAGGCATACATGGATTAATCGATTATCAAACATGCATATTCTCTCAGATCCACATTTAACTTTTATAAATATTAAGTTACATGTATGAAATGTAAATATCATAAGTTTTATACATTTTCTCATTTTAGTTCCAGAAATGACGGCTGTTGGATTATCCCGAAGAATTTTGAGGGCCTTTCTATTCGGCATGGATGATTCGAATGGAAAAAGAGCTATGGAATCGCTAGTCACAGAAATTCTCACCATGCTTAAACTCAAAACATTGGAGGTCATTCAAACAGGGTCCACATCCCACGTGACTTGCTTTGCAACCTCAACAAAACTTTAAAACCTGCTCAAGGCAGATTCATCATCCTCTGATGTATTTACTACAGAAGACTCACAATCTTCACCAGACGACAAACAAAAAGCTACGTTGGTTACCCCAATAACCCCAGAATCTCACCATGCTAGGAGAGACAAACACGTTATCGTTTTTTACCAGCCTCCACTAATGGACACACCAATACAAACAAAGCTGGTTATTTGTGTGAAAAAAGGTTGGAAGGATGGTATGCCAGATCTTGTCAGAGAACTATTATCCAGATTGCCTTACCAATCAGGTTGCATCTTCAGACTGCATATAAATGCGTTTGAAGCAACTATATGTTCAGTTCATCATGTACTCAAGGGTGAAGATCCATCGGACACACTGAATCTTTGTGTTTACAAACCTTACACCTTCAAAAAACTTCAACAACCTTTCAGTGTGGAATCCTTCTGGGATATGATATTGGACATTGGGACTATACTCAACCAGAGTGAAGTTAGGCCGATTTTCCCCCGATGTCTGAATTTCCCCATGTTTACCGGTAACCCTATAGGGTTTTCTTGATCAGATCACACATGATCGGATGTGCCAAAAAGTTATAACACTATAAGATAGTTTTACTAGTTATCAGTACAATGAATGTTTATTACACATATTCTGATTGATGTGTAACAATTCACTTCCTGTTAATGTACGCAAGTGTTACATCATAAGAAATTGTTTGAGCTATAGTTCTGGCATAGTTATGTACCTGTTTGGCTTAAAATTCCCCAGAAAAAAGATTCCCATATATTAACTCATGAAATGATCAACAGATATAAAGGTACCGAATAGTTGGCTAGACTAGTCTTTGTTCATTAGAGAATTTGTGTAGTGAACATTGGCAATTCTCAAGTTATTGAGATAAGCTTTGAATATGTAATCATCATGAAGTGCAAACCCAAAATACTTCAGCTTTTTAAAACTTTTAGGATGAAACTTGGAATGTGTCATCACCATGAAGTGTAGAATTGCTTGACAAACTATTACTATAATTAGCTTGACTAATTGAAAAATATTGAGAGCTTTTGTACTCTGGTTGGCGTCAGGGTTGGTAGAAGTTCTTTAAAATTCAAATACCTTGAAAACTGTTAAAGGTATTTACTTGGAGCTGAGCACATATTTATAACCCTTTTTAAATTAGATTTTTCGGTTTAAGTTTTGGATGTTAAATACTTTGAAAACTATCAAAGAGATTCACTTGAAAATTTAAACACTTATTAATCTTCAATATCTCCATCAGAGGAAACAGACCCCATAACTCTGTTTTTATTTTTGACTCATTTATGTCTCTTTTTAACTTTGAGTTTTGTGTTTTAAAAAGTCAAATAAAGGTAAAATCTTAATATATAACATATTAATTTTTTACTTGAAACTTAAAACACTGACTTATCAACATCTTCATCAGAGGAAACAGTTCCCATAACTCTGTCTTTTTAAACTTAGATTTTTGGGTTGGAAATTTTATAAAATCAAATATTTTGAAAACTATCAAAGTTATTCACTTGAAACTTTAAACACTTATTTATCATCCCTTCTGAACTTACTATCAAAGGTATTCGCTTGAAACTAAAAACATCTGTTTATCATCTACATCTACATCAAAGGAAAACAATGTGCACAACTCGTAAGTCAAATACCTAGATTTTTTTGCAGGAATATGGACTTTGATTGGTTTTCCTGACATCTTTTTAAATTAATTAAATTGTTGGTTTAGTTTCACTTGATATTTAAACTGTCAGACTTGACATGGTATTAATTGCTAAAGATACAGTTTTTAGCTCATCTGATTTTTAAAAAAAAATGATGAGCAGGATTGTTTCTTAGGGTGTCCTACACAAAACTGATGCTTTACTGTAATCTGTTAAAAGACATGGCCACAGTTACTGAAAATGAACATAGGGGTGTACCAGGTGAGCGATTCAGGCTCCTGGGAGCCTCTAGTATTAGGTTCATGTCACCATAAACCATAATCAAAACACAATTCCTTAATTCAGTTAATTGCATTATAATGAATGACTTAACTATGCACTTATTACACATGTCTTATGTCAGACGAAATTGCTACACTCCAGACATAAATGTATTTCCTATGTATATGCATTACCCATTTTTGGGTCTATGTGAATAAAACTTCATGCTGACCGTGATAAGTAACGGAATAACTCTGTGTTTGAATATTTTCAATTAATTTGAGCCATGGGTTCACCCTCATACCTCATCTGGATCCAGCCAAAAGTTTGTGGAACTCAACGAAACTCCTCAGCATTCTCATATTAATTGGTCATATTATCTAAGTGATGCTGAGGAGTTTCGTTGAGTTCTACGGATTTTTGACTGGATCCAGATGAGGTATGAGGGAACTCAACGAAACTCCTCAGGATCACTTAGATAATATGGCCAATTAATTTGCGCCATGGGTTCACCCTCATACCTCATCTGGATCCAGCCAAAAGTCCGTGGAACTCAACGAAACTCCTCAGCATCGCTTAGATAATATGACCAATAAATTTGAGCCATGGGTTCACCCTCATACCTCATCTGGATCCAGCCAAAAGTCCGTGGAACTCAACTAAACTCCTCAGTATCGCTTATCGCGTATGGCCAATTAATTTGCGCCATGGGTTCACCCTCATACCTCACCTGGATCCAGCCAAAAGTCTGTGGAACTCAACGAAACTCATTAGCATCGCTTAGATAATATGACCAATTAATTTGAGCCATGGATTCACCCTCATACCTCATCTGGATCCGGCCAAAAGTTCGCAGAACTCAACGAAACTCCTCAGCATCGCTAGGGTAATTTGAGTCATGGGTTCACCCTCATACCTCGTCTGGATCCAGCCAAAAGTCCGTGGACTAAACAAAACTCCTCAGCATGGCTCAGATAAAAATTTCAATTAATTTGCGCCATGGTTTACCCTCATACCTCATCTGGATCCAGCCAAAAGTCCTTGGAACTCAACGAAACTCCTCAGCATCGCTTAGATAATATGACCAATTAATTTGAGCCATGAGTTCACCCCCCATACCTCATCTGGATCCAGCCAAAAGTCCGTGGAACTCAACTAAACTCCTCAGCATCGCTTAGGCCAAATAAAAAAATAGGTCCGTTTCAGGTTACCCGACCGACCCTATATTTTCCCGCCGACCCTAACCTATTTTTCCCTGAAAAAAATGTGATTTGGGTACGAAAAGCATTTGTTACGAAATGAATACGAAAAGTTGATAATATTAGAGTTGGATTTCTGATTGTATTTACCCCGTAATTCACCTTAGAGTTAGGACACCAAAAAATAATTACTTTTTTCGCTGTCCGAATTCATAGCAAAACACCATTTTTACATTTTATCTACAAGTATGATAAACCTGCCTTTTTTCATTACTGCATTTTACCAATTATTAATTTATCCGTAGTTATCAATAGTTATAACGCCTATAAGTGTTACTCCTTCATCAAGTTAATTAAAATCCCATTCATCACCATTTTATACATGCATTGAAATGAATAAACACCTTCTATCGGCTTCAGATCAAACAGTCACATTGTGTGACGTCACATTACTCACAGTTATACCCACGAGGATCTCATGGAGAGCATGGATATTGTTATGCAGGATTAATGTGTCTGGGTGGTGTTTTCGATTGTAACTTAAGTATGCATTTATCTAACTTTAATTCATCACATTAAATACTCAGCAAACATGACCATATCGGGCCGATGTCGGCTGAATATCGGCATATCGGCCAGTGTTTGCCGATATCGGCATATTGTCTGGAACATTGTATGCGTAATAATAATATACGGTTAAGATTTGAATGTTTAAAAATAATAAAATAAACAATAGTTTTTATTTATTATGGACAAAACAACGTTTTATAAATATGCCAATATCGGGCCGATATTGGCCCGATGTATACGTAGTATTGCTTTAAGGGAGAGCAATGCATTTGTTACAACTTTCACTAGCAGTTCATTCCCCTTGCGATTAATAAATATTTAAATTCATTATCATAAAATAATAAAACCAATTTATGTTTACATGGTTATTTTTTAATTAATTCTGTAATTAAAAGATTCAGTTCATGTTTATTTGATTATTATCTACGAAATTAATTAGTTAATATTCACTGCGGTATTTGTGCCATTTCAAAGAGAAGTTGAAAGACAAATCATAATTTTGGTTTTTATCAATGGTAAGTACTGTTTGAATCGTTGTTGAGCGCGTGAATATAAGGCATTATTATAGTACTTATCTTTTTATATTTAGTTTTATTCTCGAAAGTTATAAATACTTTTATTTTGAGTAAATATGTTGAAAAGAAATTAATGTAATATATTTTCGTGACTAGTTCTCTTTGTTGTTTTATCAGTTTAACTAAAATCAACATTAAGGTAGCTGCTAAATCATGTGCACACAAAATCAAAGTATTACATTTATGATTGGGTTGGGTTTGAACGATAAATTTATCTGCTTCCATTGTAGACAAATTTAAAAAGAACATTTTGTTTTCAATTATGAATCATAAGTGACACACATTTTATTTTACAGTATCGTCTAATGTGGAAAGATCGAAGTTGCAGAGAGCGCACTACTGCAAATTGAAAATGAGGAATAAAGGCAATCATAGGGGAAGTATGTCGCAATGTAACCATTTACATTGAACTTGTTCATACTATGTTAGTAACCTTCAGTCTGTCAGGATGGTGTGTCTGCATTTATGTATTTTTGTGAAGCAAATTAATTTATGATACATCACTCTGTTCATGAATTAAGATGGAAGGTATTGAAAAAAGTAGGTGATTTATGCTATTTAACACTTAAGAAAAAGCAAGTTGACTATGCCAACCTTTAAATTTACCTAAAGGGGAGAAATGATCAGGATAACTGATTAATGCATTTGTTACTATTACAAAATGTGATGCATTTTCAGAGGAAGAGTGTTTTAATCAGATGAGGATGAATAAATGTCAGTGACAACACCACCAAGGCCTTTAAATGTGACAGTGACAATGGCAGGATTGTTCTGCAAGCATCACAACAGTAACTACAAGATCCCCCAACAGTTGCACCATATCTACAGGTATATACCGTTCTTAACCTTTGTTCAAGCATAGTCAAGTATATGATCGCCCAGAAATATACGAAGGGATGAAGGCAAATTTTATACAAACAACAGAAAAAAATAATTCACAAAAAAAAGCAATTAAAAATGAAGAATACCCAATTCTTTGTAAATGCATTTTGTAAATACCCATATCCTGAACTTATCTCTACCTCTGTATTAATAGTACAAGCACTTATTCCAGAGGCTGTCGTGAAATTACGTCGTTTCTCACGGGAGAGGTACGAGAGACATGTGCCGCCTGAATGACGACAGCTTCGGACAGAGATGGTGGAAGGGAAATAAAGAGGGAAATGAGGCAGGCGCAGATGTCTGAGTGCATCCTTGGAACACCAGGATGAAAAAAAAAAAACAATCTCATGTTAAAAACCTTTAATGTTTAATGCAGGAGCTTTACCTTAAGTATTGTTCAATGGAATAACTCTTATTTCAAGTCTTATTTTTTGTTTATTAATACAGTGACAGTCTATGTGTATTATGGCATGTCTTGTACATTTTGATAAAACTGTTCAGGGGTTTTATTCACATTCTGTGATACTAGTAACCCTGTTGTTTGAATATTTAAAGCAATGATAATAAAAAATTGTAAGACCAAATAGTTTATTTTCTCATGTAGGAATTTATGAGTATATAATATGCCTGTAGGTTTATGGTTGGTTTTCATCGCATTAATATGTTTCTCTCTGAAGACAAACCAAGAGAAAATCTTGTGTTTAACTATCATGTTCTATTGTCATTGAGCATGGCAATCCAGCTATATGAGAATAGGGACGAAATAGGATCTCGGCATCATGCCGGCTAAATGTCGGCTATTTACAATATGCCAACATCGGCCCGATGTCGAGCGGTGTTGCACATCCGACAACGGCCCGATGTAAATGCCGATGTCGGGCCGATGAAGTGTTCCATATCGGCCCGACATCGGGCCGATTTAAAATGTTTGCGATATAGTTACCTGTTTCATTGAATGTGTTGACATTTATTGTTCTATTGATGTTTCAATGAGTATTACTGTACGATTATTGCTTCATAAAGTCTATATTAAAAGTGTGGTACAAGTTTCCACAGTGATTTGGTGGGAATGAGCTGAAATTTGATCTCAAAAAATTTAGTGACATTTAACCTAAAATAACCTAAATATATATATATTTTTTTTCTCAGATTCATCAAAGGGGTACTCTATTAAGACAATTCGAGATTTTCTGACTTTATAAAAGTGCAGTAATTCATAGTTTATGCTAGATAGTTGGTAGGAGTGACCAAATCACTGTGCAAGTTTCAAAGTTTATTGGCGGATCGTTTTACAAACATGTCATGTCTGTGTTTTCTTAATCCCTTGATTGCCCTTGTTGTTTCTTTAATCCTCCATTACATATATCACAACTCCTTTTCAACAGGCAATAAATCGTTTAGGATGGGTAGTAACTAATTAACTTGCCACAGTGATGTTATGCACCAGTTAATTGTAATCACGCCCCCCCCCCCCCAGGTCCGGGGGTATACCGGGGAAAATGGCCGTGTTTTTACTTTCCATGTGGCCCCGCAGGGCCGGGTGACTGCGGTGGTTTTGTCATAGCACCAAATTTAGCGGTGATTGGGCCTTATATAGAGTCTCTGGGCTGCGGGGGCATTTTGCCGGGGTTTAACCATCAGTTCATCCCCGCAGGCCGGGATTTTACCCGGGGTTGGCTGGACCGAAAGTCAAAATCCCGGCTATTCCCCGGACCTGGGGGGGGGCGTGGTTACAATTGACTGGTGCATTAAACGGTAAGGTATTCAAGCAAGGCAATTACATTGTAGGGATAAATATCTATAACCTTTGTCTGTGAGACTTATTAACTGTAAAAGTTATAATCGATGTCCTTTGGGTGTCTGAAAATTAGGTACGCTAAATAAATTATTTTTGAAAATAATAATGGGTGTCCGAATTTTTAGAGTGTCCGAACTCTAAGGTGAATTACGGGTAGTTTGTGCTTGTGTGGCAGGTATATTTCAATTCTTGAACTATATTTTCATGTCAGATACAAATTTGTCAGATACTGACTTTCGGATTGATATGTCAGACTTAAGTGTGCAATTTTGACAATAAATTCTTCAAACCTGAACCCCCAGGTCCTCTTGACAGCAATGAGGTTTCCTTGGCTGATGGCTTATATGGTAAATTTGCTGCCCCACTCTCCATGTAATTATGTTACAGGAAGGTTAGCATACTACAGAGGGTGATTGAAAGCAAAAGGGTGCATAAAGAAAAGTAAAACCATTCCTGGAAAGTCTCTAATAATAGCAGTAGTGTACCATAACATAGTTGAAATCCAACCATCATTGTCAAAGTATTTAACCAGACAAATAAAGCATGTTTCCTTTTAAGCATGGAACATGTTTTAAAACTGCTGATAAACCTGAAAATTGATTACTTTTATTTTTGTTACAGTGTGAGTCAACAGTTACTGAAATCAATATATCAAAAAAAAATAATAAAAAAATATTCCGACCTGCCTACCCTATTTTTTTTGGCAGCGTTACCTGAAACGCACCTATTTTTTATTTGGCCTTATCGCTTATGGCCAATTAAATTGCGCCATGGTTCACCCTCATACCTCATTTGGATCCAGCCAAAAGTCCGTGGAACTCAACGAAACTTATCAGCATCGCTTAGATAATATGACCAATTAATTAGAGTCTACTTTGCTTTAGAGACCTTATAGGGCCGGATTTTATACTTTGCCGATTATAGAATGGTACCCTCATTCTCATTTGTACAAATAGTAGCGTGGGTACTAGTCTAGTAGAGTAACCATAAACTTGCATCAATAAGTAATTGGTTTAAACTGGTGGTTTATTTTAAACGATAGATTTATTAAACAAAGTTCATGCAAATAATGATTGAAAAGATGCTTTACTTTTCCTTGTGTACAGTATACGTACGGTGCGTAGCGCAATCTATATAGTGTAAATAATATGGGTGGTATTTTATAATTTATTACAGATTTACATGTTCGGGCAGTATAATTGGAGCAGGATAATCTAACGTTGTATTATTCATGCGGATTGAGCCTGGCATGTTTCAGGAGCTGTTGCTGAGGGTCACACCTCGTATCACCAAAGGCCGACTGCGAGGCCATCAGCTATATGGCCACAGGGAACAGTTAACACATCCTGGCAAACGCCCTCCGTGACATCACATCGGGGTTCATAAGCCACTGTTACCATCTTTCTATTTTTGGTTTTCTTCTTTTGAGACATCATTTATAAAAAGTAGGTTGAATTTGACAAAAACTAATGTCAAACGGTCGGGCAAAACTTTGATGTTTCTCGAGAGGAAATGGACGGCAACATAAACATCCACGCTTTCTAGTCTAGTCGCCCGAGCGTCCCACGCTGTTGAGCATCTGTCTTGCGACAGTCACGCCACTGTCGCACGCGCATTCCACGAGTTAACCACGGCCATACCACGTGTAAAACAGACCTCCCCCGACGATGCCCGTCAACTCACGATGGTCCCATGAGTGTCGAATGACTGACCTGCGACACACCCATGACATAACCACGACATAATATTATTATTTTGTCTGTCGCGTCCCTATCGCCAAACCATCATTTATGTGTCGTAGTCTAATTGCATGCGCTTTCCTAGCATTAATTTACCGTGACAGAATTCACACCATATTTCACGAAAATTGATACATTACATAATTCGATACTAACTTTCATATTTTTTTAGCTGAACGAAATTGTATTGCTTTATCGTTGCAATGATTGATACTGCAAATTGCTCACCCCTTTGGGGTAGGTCGCCACGGCAGTCGCATAATTATGGCAGGTGACCAATTGGCCTTTAATCGGGTCTGTATTTGCGGAACATTTTTTTTCCAAAAAACATTATGCACGCCTTTGGGCCAATACAGTTTTATACCACTTTGTGATGTGGTCTTTTGTGCCATCATTTTTCTCACTCTTTGTAATAAGTTGTATATAATATACATATTGATTACCGTGTCCAAATGAATGGACTTGAACTTGGAATGGAAACTCGCCAAAAATCCAAACCATTTAAATGGTATATGCCAAAATTAAAACGTGTAAATAAAATATGAAGTCGGTTATTGGTTTATGAAAACTGTATGGTATTACAGTTTAAGAACAACTTATTAGTAATGGGATAAGGGTGAACGAAAGAGTTACGAGATTAGCAACCAGCGATCAAATAAGTACGAGTCAATCGAGGCAAGAAAATCTGCCGATAAATACTCTTGCTCTTTGTTCTAATGGGTTATACAATAAGTTTTCAGTGCAATGAATATATATTGCCATTCAAGTCATTTTAAATTCAACAATTGTTTAAGCTCGATAGAAATGCAAAAGAAGATGCATGGGAAATGCGGATAAAATGGAAAATGATAAATATGAAACGTACTAAAAGTATTACTAGTAATATGCTCTTTTAGCTTCAGTTCGGTAGGGTAATTCTTTGCTTTAAGAACGATATTATCATAACGTTTCATCTGTGCGGCAAATAGTATTGAAATATTTCATTTACTTGAAAAATCAATGACGAAAATGTTTGACGAAAATTGGCAACGTGATGAATGAGCTTTGAAAATGACGTCAAATGAAATCATTGAGTGTTCCTTACCCTAACCCAGTCTTTTTACACGCCATCGTCGTTATCAGCACCACCGCATTGAGAACGGGATAGCATGTTGACCAGTTTGTCTGGTTCCCTGCTTACTGATATTTCATACAGTACGATAGTGTTAGGGGAAGGAACTCCAGACTAGTTGACCAGTCTGATGGTACAGATATACATGCTGCCGCGAGTTTATTAAAGCCGCAGTTTAAACAGCATGAGTTAAGATGATGGCGAATATATGTAAGAGTTCATTTTGGAGACCTACAGAAAATGAAGTGAGTACAGCAAGGTCACAGTCCGAGAAAATAGGACGCACCATTATCTGTAATTTATAACCAAATGAACTCTTACTTATTTGGTGTTTGCACTTATTTGACCTACTAGTTCCGCACTTTATGTAGTGACGTGGTATTATGGCATGAAAGTTACACGTGGTTTTTTGTTTGATATAATGATTTCCCCCACTATAACGCGCGAAAGTGAAGCGGACCAATCGTAGAGCGTGTAACAACTTTCGAATGGCCGATTCAATAATGCGAGAAGTTGTTGTTCTAAACTGGGCCAAATATGTCGATGGACACACACAACTTACTCGCAAAAGCAATATGTAATGTCATTTTAACGAAGCTTCAGTGGGGAGTGGTAGGATGCTATGTTTTGTGGTGGACGAAAAGCGGGTGATCACTGACTGTGTACAGGCATCAATTCAACTTTAAAGACACCTTATACCAGTCCATGTTCATGTGAAGTTGTTTCTCATTGAAAATTGTCTTGAAAAGAACGTGGTTAAATCATCGAATATTCTATTTGATAATCCCCGTTACTTGAAGTTGCCGTATCATTTCTATCTAGACATGTTACTTCGTAAAGTGTCACTGTTGTTAATTTTAAGTGTGTGTGTGTGTGTGTGTGTGTGTGTGTGTGTGCGTCCATGCGTGCGTGCGTGCGCGTGTGTGTGTGTGTGTGCATAACTTTATTTTCGGATATTATTCATTTCAGACAACACATGTTTTTTATCTGAAGTATTTATTTATTAATATAGGTAATTTATATTATTTTGTGTTTATAAACTCTTTATAAATTAATTAAAACATATGACCGATGGAACTTATTTTGATTGAAATATTTTAATTGATTGATGCTTATTTCTGCAGATATTTATTGAGTCAGGAGACAATGGTGAGGTAAAGTGTAGTTCTTGTCAGTGTCCTATGAGTGAATAACAATGTCACCATGTAGCAGCTTCATTTTTGTCTGCGTTAGTTTGCCTAAACGTTTTTTCATACTTGTAGTAGTAGTAGTTGCCATCATAAAATCATCAGTCAAACAATCTAATGAGCATTATTGTGTTGTGGGCCCTTTGGTTGTCGGCATTTTGCAATTATATAACACGTGAAACAAACTTGAAGCAATAAATCTAAATATTTGCTAGTGTGAAAGTTCTCTATATAATTTTGCATTTTGTTCTTTATTATATGGCTATAAATGTGCATATGACGTTTAATGCCGTTAAATGCTGAATAACGATATATTTGTTTTCTGTTCATTGTATTAATCATACAACATTTGCTTAGAAAAACAACTCAAAAGATCAATGAGGTCACAGTAAAATGATTTTGTTGTATAATGATTTATGTATTATGGAATCTGCGGTTTGTATTATTTTACAACACTGATGTGAAGTATATATAGCTGGCTGAAACGTCCTAAATCTTCATCACAGTGACCATGGGTGAATTGTTTCCTCCAAAAAAGCAAGTTCAAGTATGCTTAACAATCAAATGAAACGAACAAGAGAAAATACGATGTACAGCTCGGATCTCATAAACATGTGTTAGGAATTTAAAACCAGCTGGGCAGTGAGTATTTATAACTCTGTGGCTTGCTTTAGATCATTATCACATAGATGTAAATAAACACTGGCCCAGGGTAGCCTGTATAAAAACGATTGGTTTGGAGGGCAAACAGTCTGGACTGGACAGCGTCTTGACTGTATTGCAAATTGCAAATGGTTATAAGCCAATATAAATAAAGTAGAGCGATACAAAACTTGTGACCTTAACTTGACCTGGGTAAGATCCAATTAAAATCCAATCTGCCTTCAACGTCGGTTACTCTGTGGAGTAATCGGAAATATAAAAAAAATATATTCCACAGAACTTTCAATCATTTTTCTCCGACACAATAAGGTAACTCTTCTTATCTGAATACATTTGTTCTCACTTGGAAAGTGACAGATGCAAATGAATTGATATTGATCTTCGACATTACGTAATATGTTGTTCCAAAGGGTGCGTGACAGTTGATGTTATTCTGTTCCAACCCATATATGTTATGGATGATTAGATATTGACAGATAATAGCTATTTGTCTGCGAAGCTTGTTTGCCCATATTGCATCACGCACGTTTATGTTGATCGATTGCTTAATTACTATAACCACTCTCTAACAATTCACATGATTTTTCCGACGGCGTAAACTTGAGCAGACCATCATATTGAAATATTGCAAACACAATGTCGAGAATGCATTTGGTTATATTTTGAATGCATATCAATATCAAGAGCCTACTAGGTAAGCTATTATGAATGACACTGGTACATATAAAACCACGTACGTGGAAAAACAAATCAAAACAAAAAAGGCAAAACACTTCCAAGATTTAGCCTTTGTCTCACAACTATTTGCAAATATTTTCAAAGCCGAACCGAACCCAAACGGAAATGTCTAATACGTGTTTGTGCCCCAAACAGCAGATTATTCAAACACAATGGTTAAACTAACAGCCAAAATATATAAAGCATAAGCAATTATCTCAAAGCCACAAAGGCGTTGTTGGGAAAAATGTCAAACATTTGGAAGCTTTATACAACTACAGTTCTTGTTACATTTGAATGCATATGCTTCTTAAACTAAGTTTGTTTAAAAAAATCGCAAAGTTTGTTTGTATTTTAACATTCCTTAAATATTCGAACATGATACACGTTTCCGGTTTGCTGAGGACGGAACCTAAATGGATATAAAAGTAGACCAATATGACTACCAAAAGTACAATGAAATCTACAAGGACAATTTTAGAAGAAAAACAAAACAAATTATAGCATACGTTTAGAATACATAAGATAAGAACACTTATGATATTTAACGAGTGACTCAAATGTACAAACACCACCAAACAGACCCAGTGTGTGTGTTCCACGTGATAAATTGCGCCAGAGATGCTACGTCGGAAGGCAACATTTTGCTTTGAATGAAGACTTTAAACAAAGGTAACTTTAGTATTTCTTCACCATTTTAAATGAAACATAGCACAGTCTACGCCGCTTACAGATCTCCACCTTCTGTCTTTTACCAGAGTCTGATTGAGAGTTTAAATTCTTAAAACACTTTATACAATAAGGCTGTCTGACAGAGCACTGTCAAAACATTATTTTAGAAACAGGTTTGTCGAAGTGTTTGATAAAACTAATCACCTTATCAAACTCAGGTAATAAAACGAAGGCGGGGCTCTTTAAGCGGCATAGACTGCCCTTTGTTTTATTAAAAATGGTGTAGGAAAAGAAAAGGTATCTTTGATATAAGTCTTCATTTTAAGCAAAATGCTGCATTTCGACGTAGCATGTATGACGTAATAAATCACGTGGTATACACACACTGAGACCACATACACATTCCAATTGCTTTACTGATGAATGATGGGGATTACCTCCTTGGAGAAGTCAGTGGAACTCGAGTTTATTGGAACACGAGTCAACAAGTCAAGTCCATCTCTGGATTGTGACGAGTACTCTATCACTTTTATAAAAACCAACCTTGCATTTATTTATTTATCACCCTGACAAGGGCTGTTGTTGTTCTATTTTAAACAGTTGGATCTGTTATCACAAATTTGTATTAAATTCAAACATGATTTCATATTGCATATATCTATGATTACTACTTCAATTGAAAGATGACGTCGAACCTAGCACACAAACAAATAGCTTGCATGTAAACAAAAGCGAACAGGGATATGTGTACATCTTCAAATATTGCTTTCGGATGATACTTTTAATGTGACATTCCGTCCGTAAATGTTTGAATGTCATTGTTAATAACAATAACCAATTGATCAATAATTCGTTTCATCTTCAACCGGTCAAAGTTTTCGAGAGCTTATGCAAAATCTAATTTTCTATCACACTGTCGAGTCAGTTATATAAACAAAACATCCATTTTTCAACAATGTTATTATCTGCATTCAAACATGAATTTTAAAATGAAACAAAACTGATTTGGGCAGGATATAAATGTTACCCCCAGTTTCTGAAATTAACGAGACAGCAAGCAGTGATTAAACAAATGCTTAAATATTTTTCTACATCTGAATAAATTATTTAAGTGCCAATCATAATTGACTGAAGTGTAGGATGATTAACATGAGCGTTATACACGGTTCAACTGATTGAAAAGCAAATAGAGACACATATCTAGTGCATGTTTAGAGACGTTTGGTACTAGAGAGGATTGACTACACACGAAGGACGTCGGTCAGTAATTGATCATAACAGCTCACCGTGAGTGAGCTGAAAAGGATATGCGAAATGAGTTGTCAAAGATTCGAAGAGTTATCAAAGATAGATAACATGCAGACTGTTGAATATGCGCTAAAAAGTAAACACGTTGCTAAGCAATTCATTGAATAACTTGGGACACGGAATTCTGAAGTCTACCGCTTAGCATCAATAGCCTTAATGCTTTAGAAATTCTCGTGCACAAGTCTGAAGGAATAAAAACAAACATCAGTCGATTTAATTTTTAGTTGAAAATACATAGTTAATGTATTACCAGGTAAATCCGGAACAATATAAACATATCAATAACGCCTTGATTATGATTTGTAAGGATGAGGTACGATCTTTAGATATTTGATTAAGGCGATAATAGGCGGAATTCTTCTGCAGATTACATATTTATTATTAACATCAACGACAATAACAAAGATAAAAATGGAGACAATAAATCTTACCTAATTCTAATATTATGGTACCGTGACCGGAAGGAAGGAAACCACTTTATATTTTATTAATTGATATAACTCTGGACGTAGGACCAAACAGGAAAAAAGTTACAGATACATTTTTTGTACCTTATGTCAGACAACACAAAGTACTCGGCCAGACCGTAACTAAAAATGGTATGGTTATTTGACAAGCATGATCAGTGAAAACAAAATTATAACTCGCTGAAGGTTGAACTATTCTTCGAGTCCTCTACCTGATTCTTGCGCTTTTATTTATGTATTTACGTCAAGTAAACTATGAGAGAAAACATAATAAATTAAAAATCAAGTGTTTGCCGCTCTTGAAAAGTTCCGAAAAAAATCAGACAGCGTAGTAATTCTTGTGGCAGGTTGACGTAATATTTATCCGGATATCGAGTTATCATTGCATCAAATTCTTGAGCTAATGAGATTAATCGTTTGATAAATCTAAAAAGGTCATACCTATGGACAGGACATCAATAAATAATGTGTTGTAATGAGAAAGTAATGTACTGATTCCAATAAAAACAACTGGCTATTAAATTGACTAGAATATATAGTTCTAACACGCACAATTGACCACGTCCATCTACATGGGCCATTACTGTCATGTAAACTCAATTATTAAGAAGCAATTGTATGACTATTTTAAATCTTTGTAAAACACTTGTAATACATGCATTTTTAGTGTTTATTTCTATATTCAAACTTAGTTTAATACCAGCGAAATGTTGGTTTACAGAATATACACGTGCTCATGCTGAAAGAATGGTAGTTCATTAAAGACACTTATTATTATCATGGCAGTCAATATATTGTTTGCGAGATATATACGAGTGTGGTGTAATGTAGCTGAAAATTAAAAACGATAAATAAATATTTCCCTTCTGCTAAAATATATCATAAAAATACATGAAATCGAGCGTTGCAATAAAAAAGATTGTCTAGGATTTTAAATTGCGAAAGCGATGAATTATATACAATACAACTTTATTGTAAATATAAGCAAAGATATGATCTGAATGTTGAAATAACATCCTGCATTTTGATGTTTGGCAATTACTGTTTTGTAATAAACCCGGCATACATGCTAGTTGAATATGAAAGTGAGTTTGATTTCATACACCATCGATGCATTTGTGAGTTGCACCCATGCATTCACAACTCATGGAACTTTGTTTTCAGAATCTCAATACCTCTTACTTTGATACATTGACAGGTAATGGAAAATTGTTTAGAGTAATGGATTGAGCTCTATCTCCCGTTCTGCATTTGTTTTAACCGACTTATACCCTGAAATTCCGGAATTATTTTTAATTGTTTCACACCAAGTGATATGTTGAGTTAAAAAGTATGTTGTTGTTTTTCTCGTAATAAATGTTTTATCAATTTAAGTTGTGGTCTTTAACATCGATCGTAAGATGTTTTAGAAGAGCTAAAAAAATAATTGAGATACGTACATAAATAATTCATTCTTGCATTTAATAAAATACATGAATAGTAAATCATTTCACAGTCTGACAGTTTGACTTATTTAAATCTGAATCTGTTCCTTGAATGTAAACACATTTGATGCCTTTAACAATATTGTCACTATTTTTTTCTTTGGTCGCGGAGGGATATTTTAATACAATAATTTATCAGCGTGGTTATAGGGGAGCACATTGCGTATTAAAGTCTTAAACCGAGCAGCATAATTATGTAAGATTTTTATGTAACATCATGATAGACGATGATTAACATTTATCCAACATTATTTCATTGCTATTTGCAGTATGAATAATAATTTGACATGTAATGGAAACTTGTTCAGAGTAATGGATTGAGCCCTATCTCCCGTTCTGAATTTGTTTTAACCGACTTATACCCTGAGATTCCGGAATGATAGAGTTCTTTTTAATTGTTTCACACCAAGTGGTATGTTGAGTTAAAAGGGATGTTGTTTTTTTCACGTAATTATTTTTTTATCAATTTAAGTTATGGTGTTAAACATTGATCGTAAGATGTTTTAGAAGAGCTAAACAAACAATTGAGATACGTACAATAAATAATGCATTCTTGCATATAATAAAATACATAAATAGTAAATCATTTCGCTGTCTGACAGTTTGACTTATTTAAATCTGAATCTGTTCCTTGAATGAAAACACATTTGATGCTGCCTTAAACGATCTTGTCACTATTTTTTTCTTTGATCGCGAAGGGATAGTTTTAATACAATAATTTATCAGCGTAGTTATAGGGGAGCACATTAACATTTATCCAACATCATTTCATTGCATTATGAATCAAAGCAATATATGAGCTAATGTAATATTTATCTCGCCATATTCTGCTTTGGAATTACTTCTTTGGGATTGAAATGATATCCTAGAGGTTTAGATATTAGTTATATTTCAACTACTTCTTACAAGTAATATGAAATTGATACAAACATGATAAATGATGGTGGAAAGAGTGGCATTGCACTAAAATGAACAATGTTATTTCATACAATACTTATCGTCGACAATAAAACATTTAAAACCCTAATTTCATAAAAGAAACAATGGAAACTACAACAGCCTCAAATTAACCAAACTCCTTAGTTACTTTCATTTTGAACGTTATGACTCGCAGTCCATTCACCCTCCTGCAACTGATCTTATAGCCTTTTCCGAGGTTCCTGACAAGCAGACTGTTTATAATTGAAACACACCATGCGTTGTGTTAAGATAATTAGAATAATTAGGTGAGCTTACCAAACACATTTTTCAGCGTAAATGATGGACTTGTCTCTACAGTTGTCATTGCATTAACTTGATACTTCTATCAATTAAGTTTATGGTGTTTTATATAGAAAAAAGACCATAGGGTATAAAGGAACAGCTAAACTGAGCTATCTTTGGACGGTATGAGCTTTTTTTTGCGGGCCTAGTAACAGACTCTGGGCTAAAGAAGAACATGAAAAATATGAAAACGTCAGTCTCGGTTTCATGGACAGTACTAATAAGCCAAACACGACATAGAACTCGTATTTTTCGATTGTTACGACGACTAGAAAGCACCTCCAAAAACATGTTATTTAGATGTCGATTACGTAAAGATAAATCGCAATACATGTACACTAACTTAAAATGGCCACTGATGAACATGAAGGTGTGTATGTCGACGCCATGTTTTTCATTTTTCAATATGTAAAAAAATATTCGTATGTTGATTTTCTGTACACGTGCATTTTTGTGAAAAACATTCTTTGGGGTGTGCAGTGAATGTTAATGTTACTACATTAAAGAATACTGCAATACACATTTTATTTGAATGTGCCTTACAAAAGTTGCTTTTTCAAGATAATTTTTCAATCGGAAACACCGGAAAAGACGTCAAGTCAGCCGAAAGGGTCAAGTCTTTTCAGATATTTCAATCCACGAGAACGAAATATAAATTATATATTAAATGTACTTGGTAAAACACGACACATAAATGTAACATTTCTTCTTTATCCAGATATAAATAACTTTGTATTGTGTTTGATCCCAATGATTGGCACACAAGTCATCGATATTCATTTCCAAATGAAACAAACGTAGGCAGATATAAGCACTAATCAAAACTCAGACGAACTAAAGTTTGATGTTCCATGGAGGCATTTACATGATGACTGATTTTTCTTTCTCGCCAGATACAAACAAAGGGTGGAATTTATAGATATATACCCCAGATGTTCATCTTCAATTGCCTTAGTATCACGTTTTACATTTGGAGCGCAAAATCTTATTCTTAGATAAAATGTTTGAGGAATTCATAGATTTTGTAACGAGATTTTATTTAAATAATAATCCTGCATACATCATTTTAATGGGATTTTTTAATTGCCGCAATTGAGTTAAAATTTTAAGTAGTCAAACGCATATCTCAACTACAATAAAAGCTGCTCTAAACACATGCAAATTGGTGATTTGTACAATATTAAACAGCTTCCAGTTTTGTAAATTAAAACCATCGAGTATCGCCAGCCTGTCCTACCTATCAGTTGATGTTCAGTACTTAAGACCTATGCAAATGCGTTTTATAACAGTGTCCTCAAGGCTTTAAATACAAGGAAATGTAAAATAAAATAACTTTGAATTACATTGTTTTTCAGTATTGAAACATAGTTTGGGGTGTTGATATAAAGAATAAACAAAATAACCTTTTTTGTAAGATAACAATATCTTTTTGAGAAATGTATTGTTCTTCTTCTTGCGATTGTGTAAACGCGTATTTAAAGCTGTTAACCCTAATTTCCAAGACATACTTTCAAAACAAGTTTTAAAACAAAAGGAAACATTAGTTGAATATGTGACATTTCGTATATATGGAAGCTCTGATGGTGTTACATTATCGGATTAAAAAAAAGATTGGTATCAGATTGTGTCATTATATTACGGAAACGAAAGGACCAAGGGAATGTACGGAAATGTAACAGCCCTCTCAATCATTTTACATGATAAATGACTAATAGTGTCTACAACAAGTTTTTATCGCTCTAGCTTGCCTGAAATAAACGATGCACTTATCTAATCTAGAAAATATTGTTTGCATCTCTATGATGAGACTATGGGTGTACGCTCTAATTGCCAAAAATAGTACAAAGTTATATAAAGAAAATAGCATGGGACTTATATCGGTTACAACGTGCAATTCTTTAAGAATGTATTCAAAAGAATATTTAAATCTCGCTAATATATTTCGTCAAGTCAAGAACAAGCCCAGTAGCAATTCCTACCAATGGTTGTGTTTAGTTTAAAAGTACACTGTGAAGATAAAGCAAACAAACTCAGATTAAAGACACATGCTCTTGGTTTCAGGAAATTGAAATATTTATTGGCATTCATACCGTTCCAATTTGAGACTACAAAATATTGAAAACCCTGATTGTGATCAATATTATATTCAGATTAAAAAGCACTATTTTATTTCATAACTCAGTTAAAATCATTCGTTTAATCAACAAATGATAGAAACAAAATAAAAGAATAGCGTTTTAGTATAAATGTATAAAATTTATCGCTATAAAACGTCATCATATAAAAATGTCGTTCTGTTTTTTGTTATATCAAAAATGCAAGAAAAAAAAGTGTAGTACTTTATATCATCAAAACCTCATTTGTCGTATTTATTTAAACAGATGAACCAGGTAAGGTAGTAGCTTATACATAACCATTATGTTGTTTGACAGTCTATTAAATAGCAAAACAAATAAATACACAATTATAATAAAAACAAGCTATCTTACACAACATTGTCTCAGTTTTGATAAGAAAATAGGAAGCACATTTCTGCAAGAGCTCCTAAAGCTTTTAACAAATATAGCATACACAACTGGATTAATAACATGATTTAAGAAATATATACGAAAGAAAAACGAAAACAAAGTGAATTCACTTGGTGACATATTGACAATCTTTTCAACTTTCAAAGTCAGTAAATTATGCGTAACATACGTAACAATAAACACAATAGTCAATATAAACCAAATAAAGGTCTTTGTTGGAAATTGTTTGGTTCTCTGTGATCGACCACTGATTCTGATACTCTGTTTAATGCTTTTTCTGTGGTTTGAAACCCAATTATTAAGTGATCCATTGGACGGTGAACCGTTTTTAATTTGGTTGGGTATTGAGCCGCTACTTCCTCCAAGTTTATTTGTCCCCATGTATTTACGACCGGCGTCTGGTGTTTCGTGAACAACTGTATTTTGATTATATATCCCAGAACTTAACACTGTTTCATACGATGAATTATTGCGCTGCATGGATATAGCTTTTATTTGTTTCGCAGCTTCTTTTATCACAAATGTATACAAGACTATATAAGTTACAGAAATTCCAATCAGTAAAACAAGGAGTATGAATTTGTAGACTGCTCTCCATATGGATTTCTCGTACTTTTCTTCAGTTTCACATAGATGTATAGACGTGTTTCCTCCATGTATATTTGTCATATTTGTTGTTTTTATTCCACACATAATAGTTCCGGGTATAGCTAAAAGTATAGGGAATACACAAGCAACCGCTATCAAAATTCGTACTGCAATGGCTGGTGACATTTGACTCTTGAATGGCTGCACCACCTTTCTAAATCTATCTATTGAGATTACCAAGAGGGCGAGACACGAGGAAGTCGCCCCAAAGACGTTGAAAAAGCACTTAATCTTGCATGTGACAACGTCCCCAAACTCGAAGTATTTCCTCTGTTTCACCATCTCAGCCGGTATTAAAGTTATACATATCACCATGTCTATCACTGCAAGAGTCAGGACGAACACTTTGAAGTTATTCCGCTTGTAATCCCGACTCAAAGAGAAAACGAGTAAAATTATAAGGTTTCCCAGGAATCCGAAAACGGCAAAGAAGCCGAACGTTATTGTAAGCGGAAGCAATGCTCTCGCATAACGGTCATTCAATTCGTCTAAGCTCTCTGTCTGATTAATATCTAATACGTCCGTGGAATTATTCATTTTGCTACCTATCTTTTTCACACACTGTTTAATCAAACACTGGTTCTAAATGTTGATTTTATATAAGTGATGGCTACCATTACCATTTTCTGATAACATACTTCTTTGTTAAAATTCCAAAATTGAATTCAAGCTGATATTGCCGGTCTTTGAAATCAACTGAGGTAAAGTCCAATGCCTGTCTAATCCAGCCACTCTTTGATACAGCGATTTCCGATCATCTGGTCCCGCCTCCTGTGAGAAAGCCAAGCAGGCACGCTATCCAAACTGCAGAAATGAAAAGCCCTAACGGTTATAAATTAGATAGGTAATAGCATCATTTTAATTGGGTTTGTTTCTCTCAATTCAAATTAACATCCTGTTTGTCCCGATCAACGTCAATAAGATCAAAGAGCTTAAATAAGGAGGTGGATTTTATTGTGTTTGACGCAAAGTTTATGTATATTATTTCTCCATAACTTTTATTTATGCGAGGCAGCATTTTAAGTTCGTATATAAATTTAAGGTATTGTACATTAAAGACTGTTTTTGTTCACACATGAGTCATACACATACCACTTGTACTTGTTACTAATACTATGCTCTTACATATTATAGAGTAGCTACTGTTCCATGTAGATATGAATGGCACATTCGGAAGTTGAAAAATATACTTTTTAACTTTTAAATTAAAAGCAAAATATTCACAGGTTCCTTCAAAACATGTTTATAAGTTACATTTTCGAAACATATATCGTTTCCGTTAACTCTTTTTCACAGCACACTTGGTAAATCCAAAGACTGAGTGTAATACAGTTCTTGTTTCAATCAATCCATGTCGCCTCATTAATCGTAGCAGCACGGCAGCTTGTATATCTCTCCTATCAGATTGGTCAGTATTTGACCCCGTTCACAAGGCGGAGGGGCTGATAACGACGAAGACATGTAGGACGACTGGGTTATGGTAAGGGGCACTCCGTGATTTCAATTCACGTCATTTGTTGAAGCTCTGACATCAGGCTGCCAATTGTCGTCAATCATTTTCGTCACTTATTTTATCACCTGCAAGTAAATAAAATACTTCAACAATATTTGCCAAATATAAGATACGTTATTATAACAAAAACAAACTAAATGTACACTAGAATATTAATTGCGTTGCATTTTTATCCTCCTTTCTTTCCTTTCTTATCTGTTTTTCCAATTCATCTTCTTTTGAATTTCTATCAACCTAAAATTCTTGTAGAATTTGAAATTATTTGAATGGATAAATATATGCATTGCTTGCAACGTTCTTTGTTCACTTTCCTAGATAAATTACCAAAATTGGTTTTCGTTACAAATTTACATTATTAACATTTATTATGGATGTATAAACCAATTTCTTTTCAACATGTTTACTTGTTTAATTTAAAATGGGATGGACTCTTGCTAATCTTGCAATAACTTGTGGCCCGTGCCCATATCACATGGATATCACATTCTATATCTACTTCCATTTCTATTCTCCAGCAAACCGACAGCCACCAAGGGTATAAAATCAATTTACCAAAATCTCTTATCATTTTGTTCTGAAACAAGCAAAAGACACATTTTTATTGATTTAGACAGTGACACATTAACATGAATTGATTGGTTCTAAAGAATGCATGGTGGTGACTACGCTTTACGTTACTTAGTGCATTTGTTATATGGATAATCAAATATGAGTAGCCATTTGTGAGATGTCGGTTGGGATCATTTCCCCCGATGCACCACACTACATTGTGTTGAATAATATGTTACAATGATAAACATCCGCTAACCTCACATGCCATTCATATTTATAAATGCTATTGATTGGGATTGTTTTTATTATTTTATTGCATATTTATCAGAATGCAGTATAGAAATAGAATAGAATTAAGCTGGATGAACCCGTTTTACGAATTTAAGTCCTTCCATCTAGCCGCTGTGAAAATCTGACCAAAACGAGTCTAAACAGGACATATGTACAACAATAATCATTATTATGATATTTCCATCAGACACCAAACATAACCTTACAAGGGAAACAATATAAGATAACATACCAAAAATATATGAGTCAGTAAAATAAAGAAATAAACGTCTCCGTATCATTCACACGAAATGGGTTACCTCCTTTCATTGGTAAGTGAAAATCATTGGTGGTTAAAATTGTTAAAGCGTATTAAACCTTCCACCTATTTTGAACTTTGTTAAATGCACAGACGACACTGACTAGAAAACATTGTTTGCGTGCAAAGAGTAAATCAAACTACATATGTTAGTATTAATAATATTATTTCATCATCGCACAAATACCCATTAAAAACAACCTGTTTTTTTATTTTGTTTTAGTTTGTTCAATGTTCAATGATAAAGGAAAGACTTGTTCTAAGATATGATCTCACAAATTAAAGTATATACAATGTACAGAAATAAATTCTGATAATAAACCTTTTTAATAAGAATTGCTGTTATATTTATCAAGGCCAACTCATCCTCACATTAATTACCGTTAACATTGCCTTCGGTTTGCTCGATGTTGTTTGATATGTTTGTGAATAATATTTTGCAAAAAAAAACAATTGTTCCGTTTATGCAGGCAATATTTGTTTTTGTTTTGTGTTTAAAACGATAAGCGATATATGTTTACTTTAAATACATATTTTTCATGATGATAAAGCATCGGTTGCTTTTAGTAACGAACGTTTTATTCTTGAAACTCAAAGCGCCGCCGAAAATCAGGAAGTATGGTATACACATTGACACAACAAAAGACTATGAGGAACACATACCTATTATAACCTGAATCTGCAAGTATTTATGTATCAAACAAAGATCCCAATTAAATGAATTAAACGACATCCACCCCGATACAAGGCGATACGAATAAGAAGGATGCACAGGTACAAACCTTGTTATTGATCAATATTTGGAAGCTACAGATTCGACAGCTCAGTAACATCACGGAGGGTGTAACAATGCTGTTACCGAGAGTTTAACCCCACACTTAATCAAACATACTCATGTCACACTCTTACAACAGTTTACCGGGGTATGTATGTAAAATGATGACAAAACAGTCGAAAACCTTCTTTATTCCATAGGCATTTTGGTCTTCTTTCAAATAAACAATGTATTAAGTGAAAACGATCTTGGCAGAATGGCTATACCTGAGATTCAAAATAACGATACATCATGCACTGACACGCGCTGAATACTTGTTTATATATGAATTACATATCTTGTGCCAATTTCTATAGTGTATTATGATAACTATGAACACAATTTATAAGGCACAATCAATTAGAAAGTTAGAGAAACATATTACATAGAGACGCACAAATTAAAGAAATTTAAATATGTTATAGTATAATTGCTTCTGGAGTGTTAGCTAACGAGCGAAATGTTAACGACAGACACCAACCAATCACAACAAATCACAGTAACTCACTATGAAAACTATGTGTTCTTAAAAGAGACGGTGAATATGCTAAGCCTATCAATCGGGCATACGATGTAATAATACTAATACTTAAACATTCGTTTCGTTGACAAAGATAAGAATATTTTATTCAACACTAAAATTAGACACATTGAAATATATGTTTTATCGATTGAAAAACCGAGTTTATCGGAGACAGTATGCCAAAAGTGAATGATATTCGTTGGATAACATAACTCTGCCGTACGTTTTAATATGTGGGCACAAGCCTAAGGCAATGACATTCCGCATCTATTTAATAAGATGCTATTTTGAAGTAATGAACGTTTACCTGTCTTCAATTCTTTATTTTCACAAGGGAGATTAAACCAAACAATATGCAACTTAATAAACGACTTTATTATTTGCAAGGCGTAGATAAAACAACCGATTTGAGATCTTAAGATCTATGATTTACTGTGATGTTAGGCGTGGGGTCTTCCGCTGACTTCACAATAAATAATCTAAATGACAAATACAAAGAAAGGGAGGAATACATCTAATTCTAATCATACGACACCAAAACCGTATCAAAAACATATATTTTATAAGTAAGACCGAATGACTAAATGTTCATTGACAATGCAAATTAAATTTAATACCAGTAAGGAACTGAATAATGCCGTGATTGTTAAACAAGACATGAAGAAGATTTGTATGTATTTAAGATAAAGTATTGATACAAACAAAGCAATTATAAACTACAACGGCATGCACAGCGGCCAAAATACAAACAGAAATAATGTTGAATGGAAAACAATAAGAAAAGGTCCAAGGTAAAACCGAGCAGGCAATCATCGAAAAGGGACTCCTAAGACATCAAGGATAGTCCAATGGGATGTTTAAACATCGTTTAATAAAAGTCTTGGTTATACCATAAAGAAACCTTCTACAAAAACAGACGGCTTCACTGTAAGTGTTCAACCTAATACTGGTATTTAACAAAAAGAGCCTTTGCAAGCTAATGCACTTAAAAATATACTGGATAAAACAATAATAGACGATACCGGGACCTAGGAACACCAAAAAGAGAGGCACAACGCTACATGACAGCACACATGACGTAGCTATCACAATATCGTCAATGATAAATGTCGGGGTAACCGCCTTGGTACGGTCAGTGAACACTTACTCTGAACTCTCTGGTTTAAACCTGATTTGGGGCGCCAAGCCCCACACTTACTATGAACTTTCTGGTTTAAACCTGATTTGGGGCGCCAATCCTCACACTTGCTCTGAACTCTCTGGTTTAAACCTGATTTGGGGCGCCAAGCCTCACACTTGCTCCGAACTCTCTGGTTTAAACCTGATTTGGGGCGCCAAGCCTCAAACTTACTCTGAACCCTCTGGTTTAAACCTGATTTGGGGCGCCAAGCCTCACACTTGCTCTGAACTCTCTGGTTTAAACCTGATTTGGGGCGCCAAGCCTCACACTTGCTCTGAACTCTCTGGTTTAAACCCGATTTGGGGCGCCAAGCCTCACACTTGGTCCGAACTCTCTGGTTTAAACCCGATTTGGGGCGCCAAGCCTCACACTTACTCCGAACTCTCTGGTTTAAACCCGATTTGGGGCGCCAAGCCTCACACTTGCTCCGAACTCTCTGGTTTAAACCCGATTTGGGGCGCCAAGCCTCACACTTACTCCGAACTCTCTGGTTTAAACCCGATTTGGGGCGCCAAGCCTCACACTTGCTCCGAACTCTCTGGTTTAAACCTGATTTGGGGCGCCAAGCCTCACACTTGCTCCGAACTCTCTGGTTTAAACCTGATTTGGGGCGCCAAGCCTCACACTTGCTCTGACATGGATAAACAATGTACAATGCGATGCATACATATCTTAATATTCAATTTATTGGCTGAAACGTATTTACTACGAGATTTATACCACGAACTATTCGATAGAAGACCTCTGGCCCAGTCATGTTTAAGCATTAACAGCTGGAAAAATTTCTAATTCACTAGCATGCATTAGTATATATATATAAAGACAACTGTACGTTGCATACACATTACACATTATGATATTCTAATGCCAAAATTATTTTTACAGGATTTGATATTTTAAACCAAATAGGCCTCGTGTATAATCATTTGACATGGACCTTAAAATACATGCTAAATTTTGATTAACGAGTTTTAAACTTTTAAGTTGTATCTCACCCGCGCAGATATAAATTGAGAAATCATAAAGACATCTATGTATTTTACGAACTGGGGAATGTTTTTTGCACGGAGCGTCTATGAAAATATGTTAAACTCATATGAAATATCCTTGGACGACGGGCGGTAATTGAATGTTAGGTTAGCTACGATAGGCAATTGATTTAGCCTTTTTTGAGAGTTCTCTTTCTTCTTGCTTTTTTGATTTCAAATATCGGAACACTTGCAAGTAGAATAAGCGTAACCGTTCTATTAAACTATCGGGCGCATAAATCACAACGCAAGTAAAATATATTGCAGGATAATTATTGAACGTTGTCATTGACAACGGTCTTCAAAACAGTTTTGTCACCCGCAACCCTCGATATTGTAACTTCATTGTATACATTTTCACAATAGCGCCCTAGTATATTCGCAATTCTCTCGTATATGTATGCCCTTTCATGAATCATCTAAAGTCCTGCTTTTCTACGCAAAGGCATACGGCAATGTAATGGTGTTTATGAAAACATAAAATATACGATGGTTGTGTGATGAGCCTTATTTGAAATGAATAATGGAAGTGAAGATCACTTTTGTCGAGAAGCACTTAGCGCAACTACTGAAAAAGATGATAACAATACTTTAAAGCACTTATGTCTTGATTTAAACATTGCACAACATTATTGATATTACGACATAGCATGCATGCACCTATCAATTTTAGCGGAAGAATGTTATTTAACCTACCCATTTTCCTATCTTTTAATCCATTCAGTCCCACCTTACATCAACGTGCCAATAATCCGGAAGAACAAAATATATTATTTAATTATTTCACTTGTTGATGCTATATATACACATCCGTTCGGTAAGTACACAATTACGTCTATGAAAGTGTCTCAGCAGTTAAGCTACAGCTGTACATACTTGTATAGTAAATTTACCTCCATTGTGTTAAATTAATACGTTAAACGATCAGGACAAAACAGAGGCTGTTTAAAACATAACATTATAACGTAGAGGTAAAGAAGAAACAACTTTGGTTCTGTGCTACCTTTGTTCTTCAGAATCCGACACTTATGCCATTTTCATATCGCGAAAAGTAACGATCAACTGCATATATTGTGAATGAAATAAAGATTTTTTATACATGACTGTTTAAAGCGACATAATTTTAGGCTGTCAGAAAGTCAAGTGATATGCAAATTTCGTAATGCCGTTGTGAGCGCTAAATTTAAATAGATTATATATTTTTGGTTTTGTTAAGTTTTGTCATTGCGATAAATGCATTTGTATCATTCTGGGGGTTAAAAATGTCAAAAAAGAGTAATCATTCGGATTTACATACAAAATATAATTTAACATTACTAAAACATATGAGACTTCAGCATTTAAGGACATTTGCAATATAATTGGCATTTATTGGAGTTTTATCCGTACAATCCATATCTTCATATACATATCATGATCTTTACATTGCCATCGCAAAAAAAAACTATAGCCGGTACATTTTGCGTAAATGTGTCTGTCTTTGCAAAATGCGTCTCTTCACGTTTGAACCAATGCCTTTACATGTAAACATGTCTCATCAGTATTAAAACCACTAAGAGACAATGGTCACGTAAGTTATTTGATATTAAAGGGTTTTAGCTAAAAATGAAAATAGAAGGAATTACGACTGTTTTGCGCCGGATCCTCGATACAATGGTTTACTATCTATTCACGAGGTATGTTTTTAAAACAGAAGAGGCGTTATTTGAAACAAAATAAGCAGAGTAACCCCGACCTATTGAGAAAGCGTAAAATTATCTCGAAATCTCAATATGACATGATGATTCCATCACGGCAAGTCCTGTTGATAGAAAAGACAGGGATATATCAAGCCTTTAGCTCTCATCACTAACCTGTATGCAACATCAACAAACCACTTAAAATCTGACATCAAAATAATCAAAGAGATTTGAAATAAAATGTAACATATTTGTGAACGTAAACGGAACGGTTTTTTTATAAAAATTGTAAGGCGCTAAAGGGTACGTGTCTTAAAATTGCACGGAATTTAAAAAGAAGGTTGTATGAAGCGGAGATTGAAAAAATGATAACTCAACCACGACAAATTGTGGGTCAAGAACGTTGAGTTACAAAGTATTTTCTTGCTTGTGTTTGATAGAATGGCGGGGTATGTATATGCCACTCAAAGAGTGAGCGTTTGGCTTGAAGCTTTGGATAAACTGTTTGGGTATTGAAAAAAATGGAAGCCTCAACATCGTTGTAAAAATCAAATCCGTCTAGTTGTACCGGTGCATTTAAGACTACTCTGGCCATCGCATGTTCGCATATATAATTGAAGTTTAGACCTGATGGAAGTAAAATTTCAAATTCTAGAAGATGGTGAGTAAAGGTCACAGTTAAAATATAATCAGAGAAAGTAGACAATATTATACGCTAGATTTTGCTATATATATATTTGTAACAGGTTGCATGTTATTACCTTTGATATGTTTGTAACTGGGTGCATGTTATTACCTTTGATATGATTGTAACTGGTTGCATGTTATTACCTTTGATATGTTTGTAACAGGTTGCATGTTATTACCCTTGATATGTTTGTAAGTAACAGGTTGCATGTTATTACCTTTGATATGTTTGTAACAGGTTGCATGTTATTACCTTTGATATGTTTGTAACAGGTTGCATGTTATTACCTTTGATATGTTTGTAACAGGTTGCATGTTATTACCTTTGATTTGTTTGTAACTGGTTGCATGTTATTACCTTTGATATGTTTGTAACTGGTTGCATGTTATTACCTTTGATATGTTTGTAACTGGTTGCATGTTATTACCTTTGATATGTTTGTAACTGGTTGCATGTTATTACCTTTGATATGTTTGTAACTGGTTGCATGTTATTACCTTTGATATGTTTGTAACTGGTTGCATGTTATTACCTTTGATATGTTTGTAACTGGGTGCATGTTATTACCTTTGATATGTTTGTAACTGGGTGCATGTTATTACCTTTGATATGTTTGTAACTGGGTGCATGTTATTACCTTTGATATGTTTGTAACTGGGTGCATGTTATTACCTTTGATATGTTTGTAACTGGGTGCATGTTATTACCTTTGATATGTTTGTAACTGGGTGCATGTTATTACCTTTGATATGTTTGTAACTGGTTGCATGTTATTACCTTTGATATGTTTGTAACTGGGTGCATGTTATTACCTTTGATATGTTTGTAACTGGGTGCATGTTATTACCTTTGATATGTATGTAACTGGTTGCATGTTATTACCTTTGATATGTTTGTAACTGGTTGCATGTTATTACCTTTGATATGTTTGTAACTGGTTGCATGTTATTACCTTTGATATGTTTGTAACTGGTTGCATGTTATTACCTTTGATATGTTTGTAACAGGTTCTATGTTATTACCTTTGATATGTTTGTAACAGGTTGCATGTTATTACCTTTGATATGTTTGTAACAGGTTGCATGTTATTACCTTTGATATGTTTGTAACTGGTTGCATGTTATTACCTTTGATATGTTTGTTACAGGTTGCATGTTATTACCTTTGATATGTTTGTAACAGGTTGCATGTTATTACCTTTGATATGTTTGTAACAGGTTGAATGTTATTACCTTTGATATGTTTGTAAGTAACAGGTTGCATGTTATTACCTTTGATATGTTTGTAACAGGTTGCATGTTATTACCTTTGATATGTTTGTAACAGGTTGCAGGTTATTACCTTTGATATGTTTGTAACTGGTTGCAGGTTATTACCTTTGATATGTTTGTAACTGGTTGCAGGTTATTACCTTTGATATGTTTGTAACTGGTTGCATGTTATTACCTTTGATATGTTTTGAACTGGTTGCATGTTATTACCTTTGATATGTTTGTAACAGGTTGCATGTTATTACCTTTGATATGTTTGTAACTGGTTGCATGTTATTACCTTTGATATGTTTGTAACAGGTTGCATGTTATTACCTTTGATATGTTTGTAACTGGTTGCATGTTATTACCTTTGATATGTTTGTAACTGGTTGCATGTTATTACCTTTGATATGTTTGTAACAGGTTGCATGATATTACCTTTGATATGTTTGTAACAGGTTGCATGCTATTACCTTTGATATGTTTGTAACATGTTATTACCTTTGATATGTTTGTAACTGGTTGCATGGTATTACCTTTGATATGTTTGTAACAGGTTGCATGTTATTACCTTTGATATGTTTGTAACAGGTTGCATGTTATTACCTTTGATATGTTTGTAACAGGTTGCATGCTATTACCTTTGATATGTTTGTAACTGGTTGCATGTTATTACCTTTGATATGTTTGTAACAGGTTGCATGTTATTACCTTTGATATGTTTGTAACAGGTTGCATGTTATTACCTTTGATATGTTTGTAACTGGTTACATGCTATTACCTTTGATATGTTTGTAACTGGTTGCATGCTATTACCTTCGATATGTTTGTAACTGGTTGCTTGCTATTACCTTCGATATGTTTGTAACTGGTTGCTTGCTATTACGATATGTTTGTAACTGGTTGCATGTTATTACATTTGATATGTTTGTAACTGGTTGCATGTTATTACATTTGATATGTTTTTAACTGGTTGCATGTTATTACCTTTGATATGTTTGTAACTGGTTGCATGTTATTACCTTTGATATGTTTGTAACAGGGTGCATGTTATTACCTTTGATATGTTTGTAACTGGTTGCATGTTATTACCTTTGATATGTTTGTAACTGGTTGCATGTTATTACCTTTGATATGTTTGTAACTGGTTGCATGTTATTACCTTTGATATGTTTGTAACTGGTTGCATGTTATTACCTTTGATATGTTTGTAACTGGTTGCATGTTATTACCTTTGATATGTTTGGAACAGGGTGCATGTTATTACATTTGATATGTTTGTAACAGGTTGCATGTTATTACTATTACCTTCGATATGTTTGTAACTGGTTGCATGTTATTACCTTTGATATGTTTGTAACTGGTTGCATGTTATTACCTTTGATATGTTTGTAACAGGTTGCATGTTATTACCTTTGATATGTTTGTAACTGGTTGCATGTTATTACCTTTGATATGTTTGTAACTGGTTGCATGTTATTACCTTTGATATGTTTGTAACAGGTTGCATGTTATTACCTTTGATATGTTTGTAACAGGTTGCATGCTATTACCTTTGATATGTTTGTAACATGTTATTACCTTTGATATGTTTGTAACTGGTTGCATGGTATTACCTTTGATATGTTTGTAACAGGTTGCATGTTATTACCTTTGATATGTTTGTAACAGGTTGCATGTTATTACCTTTGATATGTTTGTAACAGGTTGCATGCTATTACCTTTGATATGTTTGTAACTGGTTGCATGGTATTACCTTTGATATGTTTGTAACAGGTTGCATGTTATTACCTTTGATATGTTTGTAACAGGTTGCATGTTATTACCTTTGATATATTTGTAACAGGTTGCATGCTATTACCTTTGATATATTTGTAACAGGTTGCATGTTATTACCTTTGATATATTTGTAACTGGTTGCATGTTATTACCTCTGATATGTTTGTAACTGGTTGCATGCTATTACCTTTGATATGTTTGTAACTGGTTGCATGCTATTACCTTCGATATGTTTGTAACTGGTTGCTTGCTATTACCTTCGATATGTTTGTAACTGGTTGCTTGCTATTACGATATGTTTGTAACTGGTTGCATGTTATTACCTTTGATATGTTTGTAACTGGTTGCATGTTATTACCTTTGATATGTTTGTAACTGGTTGCATGTTATTACCTTTGATATGTTTGTAACAGGTTGCATGTTATTACCTTTGATATGTTTGGAACAGGGTGCATATTATTACCTTTGATATGTTTGTAACTGGCTGCATGTTAATACCTTTGATATGTTTGCAACAGGTTGCATGTTATTACCTTTGATATGTTTGTAACTGGTTGCATGTTATTACCTTTGATATGTTTGTAACTGGTTGCATGTTATTACCTTTGATATGTTTGTAACTGGTTGCATGTTATTACCTTTGATATGTTTGTAACTGGTTGCATGTTATTACCTTTGATATGTTTGTAACTGGTTGCATGTTATTACCTTTGATATGTTTGGAACAGGGTGCATGTTATTACCTTTGATATGTTTGTAACAGGTTTCATGTTATTACTATTACCTTCGATATGTTTGTAACTGGTTGCATGTTATTACCTTTGATATGTTTGTAACTGGTTGCATGTTATTACCTTTGATATGTTTGTAACTGGTTGCATGTTATTACCTTTGATATGTTTGTAACTGGTTGCATGTTATTACATTTGATATGTTTGTTACTGGGTCCATGTTATTACCTTTGATATGTTTGTAACTGGTTGCATGTTATTACCTTTGATATGTTTGTAACTGGGTGCATGTTATTACCTTTGATATGTTTGTAACTGGCTGCATGTTATTACCTTTGATATGTTTGTAACTGATTGCATGTTATTACCTTTGATATGTTTGTAACTGGTTGCATGTTATTACATTTGATATGTTTGTAACTGGTTGCATTTTATTACCTTTGATATGTTTGTAACTGGTTGCATGTTATTACATTTGATATGTTTGTAACTGGTTGCATGTTATTACCTTTGATATGTTTGTAACTGGTTGCATGTTATTACCTTTGATATGTTTGTAACTGGGTGCATGTTATTACCTTTGATATGTTTGTAACTGGGTGCATGTTATTACCTTTGATATGTTTGTAACTGATTGCATGTTATTACCTTTGATATGTTTGTTACAGGTTCTATGTTATTACCTTTAATATGTTTGTAACAGGTTCCATGTTATTACCTTTGATATGTTTGTAACTGGTTGCATGTTTGGGAACTACTATTTAACTTTATATTCTTAGCGTTTTTTCTGCTCATGATAATTATCATCACAGTGAAAGTGAACGAAGTATTAAGATAATGAGGTCTTATAATCATTTTATATTAAAAAAATACATTTAGAAAATACTGATATACTGAACTACAATGAATGGAAAGCGAATATATACAAATGTCTGTGGCCGACAGGATTAGAGCTGGTCAAACGCCAACTGATGAATCCAAGAAACTACCAAAACTTTACTTCAAAATATCATTCCTGGAAAAGTATATGATGTCAGATGTCAAAGAAGACATCAACAACGTGATTAAAAAAGACAATTTGGGTTTTATCAAGAAACGCAATAAGATACAATACAGTAGTCGCGTGACATTAGATCGATATTTGATTCGGGCCATAGTGATAGGAAGGATCTCGAAAGACTAACGACCGTGTTCGTGCGCCTGTGTGGGTACAGATTTGACAGTGAATGCTTTGTGTCACCAAGTATGACATCGATGCACCACTTCCTTCACAGACACACACTGGCCACAGACAGTGTTATATGGCATTCTGTCCATATACTAATTGCCTTCATCTCAGGAGCGTGATTACTTGAAGTTAGGCAAAGTGTACAGACTTGAATGAAATAACGTTATTGATATTTCTGTGGACTGTATACTAATGGAAGGATAATTCGTGAACAGTTAGCTACGCATCTTCAAAATATCAATTGTGATGTATTTAAATTAGTGTTTTTTTATTCCCTTGATCTGACGGTTTAGTAAAAAAATACGTTCAGTTATTCGTTAGATCCGGATGTGCACCCCCTGGAATCTGCAAGTATTTATGTAACAAACAAAAGTCCCAATTTAATCAATTAAATGACATCTACGAATAAGAATTATACAGAGGTACAAACCACAAACCTTGTTAATGATCAAAAGTGTTGAGCTACAGACTCGTCTGGTAAGCAACATCACGGAGGATGTAACCATGCGGTTACCGGTTGTTTAACCACACACTAAATCCAACATACTAATGTCACACTCTGACAACAGTATGTCAAGCTTTGTAAAATGACAAAACTCGAAACTCCTCTGTATTCCACAGGTACTTTAATCATATTTTAAATAAACAAAGTATTAAGAGAAAACGATCTTGGCAGGATTTTAAAGATTATACCTGAGACTCTAAATGACGATACATCAGCACTGATAAACACGCGCTGAATACTTGTTTACATCCGAATTACATATTCAAGTGCCAATTTGTAGTGTATTATGATAACTATGAGAATATTTAAAAGGCACAAAAAGAAGAAGTTACTGAACAAAGTTTATACAGACACACAATTTTAAGACATTGAAAGAAGCTACGGTAAAATTGCTCGAGAGCGGTGGCTAACAAACTGTTGACGTCGGACACAAACCGATCTCAATGATTCATTGTGAGAATTCTGTGTTCTTAAAAGATATTGGAAAATTTTCCTATACTTTTGCATTTATTTCGTCGTCACCAGTAAAACTACTTTTTTCGACACTAAAATTAAATACATTGGAATACATTTTTATGGATTGAGAAATCGTGATCATCAAAGACAGTTGATTAAAAGTGAATGATATTCACTGAATAACATACCTCTGTAGAACACCTTTATATTCTGACATAAGCCTGAGGTAGAAACATTTCGTTTTCATCAAATAATATTTTATTTTGAATTAATGAACGTTTACCTGTCTTCATTTCATCATTTTCAGAAGGAAAATTAAAAACCGAACAATATAAAAAATAACAAACGACATCTTTATTTGCAGGGCGAAGATAAAGCTACTGATATGAGATCTTAAGATCTGCGATTCACAATAGATCATCTGAATGAAATACAAATACAAAAATAATACAAAGAAGCATACATCTAATTCTAATTATTCGACACCAAAACCGTTCCAAACATATATGTTTTATAGCGTAAGGCTAAAATGATGATGATCAACACAAAAAGTCATATTGGTGACACAAAAATCAACACGAATACTAAAGTATGTCTATAATTAAAACACAATAGAACCTCTACTTAGATGGTTGACATATGGAGCAAGATAAATAAATCCTTTTCTTTTAATCTTGTAATAATGACAATAAAATCTAAAACTCTATATAAGCTCTGGACGACAACAATACGGACGTCATCTGACCACATGAACACATTAAAGCTTTACTCGTCCCTTTTCCATAGCACACACAATGCAGTGAAATGTAAATGCTAAAAAGTTCAAGCATTGTACGTCCTAACTGTCCCCTTAACAGTTGAACCACACGTGACACATGACCTCTGCCTGTTCCCACATGTGTTACAGGACACGAGGTGACCACATGGCAGAAACACGAGGGAAACTTCAAGCCGCTTACAATACGAACACAGTGCCTTGTCCCGCAGGTGTTGGTTTTCGCGGGAAAGTACTGCCGCCATATTTTGTCCATCCACTGAAGAAGAATACATATGAGTAAACGCTGATACGAACATCCGCTCACTTAATTGCATATGCAGCAATTGACAACTCTTCATGCCTATTATAAAAATAATTTCTAAGAATACAAAAGGCCATAAATTAATATTATGTGGCAATATTTAAGCATAAGTTGCATAATTTGTCATAAAAGAACGTACTATAACTGCTGGGAATTAAAGAGGGTTTGAACCTAATATCCTGAACGGGTTTAAGTAAACAACAAAACCATGAAAATGATTTCTAAGCCTGCAAAGAGCCATAACTCTGACAACATTTAAGCATAAGTTACATAACTTGTCATAAAAGAACGTATTTTTACTGTGCGCAAATGAAGAAGGTTTGAACCCTATATCATGGACGGGTTATAAGTAATTAACAAAACAATAAAGTTTGTCATTATTTTTAAACATACAAAGGGCCATAACTCTGATAATATTTAAGCATAAGTTACAAAATTTGTCATGAAAGAACTTATGTTTACCGTGCAAGAGTTAAGAAGGTTTGAACCTAATATCATGAACATGTTTAAAGGTATTAACCAAACCATACAAAAATATCATAATTTCTAAGCATACAAAGGGCCGTCAATCTGACAATATTTGAGCATTAGTGACATTACTTGTCACAAAAGTGCATTTTGTTAATTTCAGGAAGTTAAGAGAGTATTAATATGATATCTTGAACTGCTGATAAGTTATTAACTGAAAATATATAAAAATGGACGGACAGACAGACGGACGAACAGAATCAGTTCTAAAATTAGGACCAATATTATTAAAAGTATGAAAAACCAATGCCGAGAGAAAACAATCTTTATCATACCAATACGTATAATGACTATATATCTTACAAATAGTGACGTCAAATATGTTTCGAACTAATACGTATTTTAAACCAACGAACTTACCCACGGGTTTTTCGTCAAGACAGCCGCTCTCTTCTTCAATTGCCAATATTTCCTGCATCAGATCAACCCCCGTTATGGCGTTTGCTCCTGAAAATAAGCAATAAATGGGTTGAAATTCATGTCCAACTCTGTACACAACAATTACGCTTCTAATGTGCGTACCATTAATAAATAGCACTAGTAAAGTTCAAGTGTAATGCCCGTCCTAACGCGTTAAATGTAACTCAAATAAAAATGTCAAATTGACTGACTTGCAAACTCTTTGGAATGTACCTCAGCATTACTAAAGAGGCAAAGCTAACATGTTTGCAAAGTTAGTTTTGATGACAGAAATTAATACAGCCGGTCGCAATAACTTATTCATAGAGGTTGAGAGTGAGCCTCTCACCCAAGAGGTTGTCACTTCGATCCCCACCAAGGTGGTTTAATGGTATAAGTGTTCGCCTCTCACCAAAGAGTTTGCCTTTTCGATCACCACCAGGGTGGAAGTGTTTTAGTGGTATAAATTTTCGCCTCTCACCCAAGAGGTGAGAGATTCGATCCCCACCAGAGTCAGGGATTGGTTTAGTGGTACAAGCGGTTTCCTATCACCCTAGAGATTGCCGGTTCAATCCCCAGGGTGGGGGTGGTTAAGTGGTATAAGTGTTCTCCTCTCACCCAAGAGGTTGTAGGTTCGATACCCACCAGGTGGGAGTGGTTTAGTGGTATAAGTCTTCTCCTCTCACCCAAGAGGTTGATGGTTCCATCACCACCAGGGGGGGGGGGGGGAGTGGTTGAGTGGTATAAGTGTTCTCCTCTCACCCAAGAGGTTGCAGGTTCGATCTCCACCAGGGTGAGAGTGGTTTAGTGGTATAAGTGTTCTCCTCTCACCCAAGAGATTGACGGTTCGATTTCCACCAGGGTAGGAATGGTTTAATGGTAAAAGAGTTCTCCTCTCACCCAAGAAATTGCCGGTTCCATCACCACCAGGATGGGAGCCTCTCAATATGGACAGTAGTACTTATTTGTACCCAGAAAACGGACATGATTTTACAACCTTCCAGCTTTCGTCACGATCGAGCAAAAATCAACTTGAAACATCCCATCTGTATCGACTCAATTTAAGACTAAGCCGTCAATGAATCACAAAATGTTGCAAAACTACGCCTTCAACGAATCACAAAATATTCCAAAGTTAAACCATCACTGAATACGTTAATGTTGCAAGACAGCGATTTCAATGGACCACACAATGTTGCTAAACAACGCCTTCAATAAATTATGGAACACACAATGTTGCTAGACAACGCTTTAAATGAATCACACAGTGTTGCTAGACAACGCTTTAAATGAATCACACAGTGTTGCTAAACAACGCTTTAAATGAATCACACAGTGTTGCTAAACAACGCTTTAAATGAATCACACAGTGTTGCTAGACAACGCTTTAAATGAATCACACAATGTTGCTAGACAACACTTTAAATGAATCACACAGTGTTGCTAAACAACGCTTTAAATGAATCACACAGTGTTGCTAAACAACGCTTTAAATGAATCACACAGTGTTGCTAAACAACGCTTTAAATGAATCACACAGTGTTGCTAAACAACGCTTTACATGAATCACACAGTGTTGCTAGACAACGCTTTCAATAAATTATGGAACACCCAATGTTGCTAGACAACACTTCAAATGAATCACACAATGTTGCTAAACAACGCTTTCAATACATTATGGAACACACAATGTTGCTAGACAACGCTTTAAATGAATCACACAGTGTTGCTAGACAACGCTTTAAATGAATCACACAGTGTTGCTAGACAACGCTTTCGATAAATTATGGAACACACAGTGTTGCTAGACAACGCTTTAAATGAATCACACAATGTTGCTAAACAACGCTTTCAATAAATTATGGAACACACAATGTTGCTAGACAACGCTTTAAATGAATCACACAGTGTTCATAGACAACGCTTTCAATGGATTACACACTTTTGCTAGACAACGCTTTCAATGGATTACACAATGTTGCAAGACAGCGATTTCAATGAATCACCACGCTACTGTTGCAAGATTTAGCCACTGTTGTAAGACATAACCCTCTTTGAAACACACACTGTTGCAAGACCACGTTTACAATGAATCACACAGTGCTACAAAACTACGCCTTCGACAAATCACACACGGTTGCGATGCAACAATTGTTTCATTGTACACTTGTTGAGTTTTGCAAAGTATCTTTTATTAATAGTTAATAAAGTGACCTTAAAACAAAGCACGTTGATCGCATGTGTAAGTAATGCATGCACAAACGAAATAATAATCAAAGTGAATACCTTTCGATCTCAGGACATTTATAATCGCCTTTTTAACCAAATCTTCACTATAATCATTTTCCAACACACTTTGAGCTGCTTCCGTTTTCATCAGTTTGTCAATTTCGTTTGTTGAATCTTCTTGGCTAGCTAGATAAAAAAAGAGGATATACAGTCGAAACCCCTTGACTCGATATCGCTTGGTTCGATTTTCTCTTTGGCTCGACATGGGTGTAACGGACCGATTTTGTTCTAATAATTGTAAGGATATCCGTTTGGCTCGATATACTCGAGGCTCGAAGTATTTGGTCGGTTCCTGGGATATCGGGCCAACGGGTTTTGACGGTAATGATAATAAATGGCACAATCTACGTACGTATTTTTTTTAAACTTTATTATAAACAAATGCTTAATATAGCCATGTAATTTTCTTACCGTTACTGGTGGGTGATGCCAATGTGTCGGACCCTTTTCTTGCCCCTGTTGTTTTCTGAAAGTAATACAGCATTGAGAACAAATTATAACTAGGAAATCAACTATGAAAATACGTTATCTAACATATGTCATTGTCTATATATATGGTTACGTATATCTGACTCAATTATAAATATATGCTTCTTTAAATAGTGTAATGTTATGAGAACATTAATGTTACTTTTGTGAAATAATTAGCTTTAAATTGAATGTAAATTTGTCATACATGTTTTGATACTAAACACTAATTGTAAAGACAACTGAAGCATGATTTGCCGGAGTGCAAAGATTGTTCAAATAACAAATATGATTAAAGTAAATATACCGCTCAATGAGGTCAAATCATCTTTAAAATTATAATTAGGACACACAACGATACAATTGCTGAAGCTCTTTGTAAATATATGTATGGTTTATTGCTGTTTAGATACGGATTGTACTATTAATTAGTTGTAAAATACTTCTTAAACTTAGCTTAGTAAGCTACCTGTCATAAAGATGTACAAAATGCGACATCAAAACTATAAGGCGTGGCCAAAATTTAGGGCATATTCTTGTATTTTAACAGCATAATTCCAATGTAGCTTCAGATTGTTTCTGGGGAACAGACGAAGTATGTCTGCTTTTTCGTATCTCACTTTATGTAAATAAATATGTTGAAATTGTAAACATTAATAAAACAATGGACTTGAGTTGAGTTGAGTAGGACCCTTTGAGGGTTATGTGGCTGTTGCGCTATAATATTTCTGTTATACGATTTCATCATGTTGAGGTGTATTAGGAAAAAATGTAACGATACACAGCTTATTAAACAACAGTAAATAAAGATAATATGAATAGACACACATATGTCTAAAATGATAGGAAGGCATAATGGTGTTCTATTATATAACAGCTCCAGTTATATTAGGTTCGAAAAGGTATCATGGCAAAGTTGATGATTAATTTCTAATTGATAACTTAAGTGAGTCAAGATTGATCAACATTGAATACATACTTTAGTGTCTTCAATCAGAAACAATCACGAAAAAAGAAACTTCAATCTTATTTCTCCGTACAGAAGTAAATACTCATGCGTAAAAAGTCAATACTCGCTATGTCGAAGACTTTGGGACCTCGGGAAAACATGGAGATAACGAAAAGTCGATATAACCAAAATATAAAACATCTCTAAGCCTAACTTAACCCAAACTATCTGAAAGAAGTTCGACATAACCGGATCATCGAGAAAAAAATCATCAAAGCGAGTTTTGACTGTATGTATGTTCTATTTTCTTCTATGACATCAATTCAGTATGTACATCAAAGCAGGGTAATATCGTATACTTTTGTTTCCAAACATTTTTCTCGAATTTGGAAAACCATCACTCTAAGATCTGCAGCACTTTATCAAATATATATTGGTTACGCTCAACCATTTTAATTGTCTTATAAAAAGCGTAACATTTTCTGTCATGTTTAACATTTAGTACACATGTGGAGCCTTCTTACAATATACAGTTCTAGTAAAAACCTAGAGATCAGTGTTATTTCTCGTGCACGTTGGTCGATTGGCCACAGAGTAAAAATGTTATTCATTTAGCGATCTTTAACCTATAGTTACCTCTGTAGTCAGTTCAAGGGCAAGTTTGACCAGATTCACGAATTCCCTCCCTTTAACTGACACCACGTGATCACAATCAAGCGAAAACCGCGCATGCTCGGTCCAAGGATCGTCGTTCTTTGACCAATTTCGTAATCCTGTAAATAAAACAAAACATAATTATACTGATACATTTAAAATGCAAATATTTATAATATAATCTACCAATGAAAAGTTTCGAGATGAATGGAGCAAAACCTTCAATGATATCAGACCAAAAAAAGTGTTTTATATGTCCTTATGGTTTTTCGATTTTGATATTGATTAAGTGCCATTAAGAATAAGGCCATACGAGATAGCATCGTTGAGGCGAATGTTAACCATTATGTAAACGTTGTTTACTACATCCGGTTTGAAAATGGTAAAGACTTTCCACCATGGACAACGTTTCCAGGACGTTGCTGATTTGACATTGGCAACCCGTCGAAAAGTTTCACAGCTCGAAACAGACTGTTACCGGGAGAAATTTACCAAGTGGATTGCGAGACATCAGAAATGTGTAGCCTTGCGTTGTGACTACGTAGAAAAAGTGCGCCGTTCATTAAACATTGGATGACGAGAGACGCTAATTGACGCATAGTGACTGATTTGGAATTGATGTAACTATCAAACTTCTAAAACTATCTATCATGGAGTATTGTAATTTATTATTGTGATATATTTTCATTTAATTATTAGCAATATAACACAACTTACAGTACATTTACACGAACTTCGCGATCACTCCTAGTATATAATATAACGTATTTATACCTCAAAAATCCTTTTTGAAAGCTCTCTTGAATACTCACTCTTAGTTATTTAATAAAAATAACCATATTCAAACGTAGTATTTTTACTGAAATGGCAATTTATGGCGGCCATCTTGGGCGCCATCTTAGATATCTCCTTTTCGCAAGATCTGTCAAGAGGCCAAACTAACTTTTCCTAATCTACAAACTCTAACCTACAATATGATATAAAATATTTCGTATAGCAGAGGGGTGCAGGAAATTTCCAAATTTTTCACATTTTCAGCCTTTTTACCCAGACTATCTACTCACCTATTCCACATTGAAAACAGCGCGTACAGTCCTCTGCCCCCGCGTAAAAGAATCCTGCTTCCGATAAGACGTTTGTTGAAGCAGCGATGCGTTGACATTCCTTAAAACTGTCGAGGCGAGAAGATTTTGTCTTGTACTTTGGATATTTTGGACCATTTTTTGAGTTCACGGGGGAGTTCGAGGAAGAGCTTCCTGCTGTAGCACTGTTTGTTGCAGTCGATGAAGGTTGATGAATTCGCCTGTGTGGTTTTGGACTTGTCCGCCTGCCGTTTGCTACTTCAGGTGCTAAAATAATAATAATGTTAAGTAAACTTTAGTTAACGAATAAATTGAATCCATGTTATTAATTGCCATGTAAAAACCAACAACTGAGTTTACATTTGAAGCATTTTTTGTTGTACGAGTATAACATTTTGTTATCAACTTATATCTAGAAATAGTATAAACACCAGTGCCTCTTAAGTTTAGTCTCGAATTCCGGCCTGGGCTGGTAATCAATATTTGTCTGATTTGGTTCTATGAACGGTGTAGCTAATCGGATTACTTGTAATTTATAACTGAACAATATAGTGAATGAAGTCAATGATGTATGACCATGGGATTGACTTAAGTTGCATATTGAATACCAACCCCATTTTATAACGTACCTGGCTGTTCCCAAGACTGATTCTGAGGATCTTCCGTAGGCTGCACCGCTGGTGTGTTGATACTTGTCACAATACTTCTGACATGTTTAAGTTGAACAGATAAGCCTGTTTGCTGAGGCCCCGACAGAGGTGCAGACAATGTTGTATATCGAGTGTTTTTGATCTGTGTTGAGGTTACGGGCAATAATTGGTACTGACTATTCTCATGGGCCTGGTATGCGAATCCTCCTTGTGGCACGAGACTGGTTGGTTGTGCTGTTTGATCAAATCTACCATTTGGCGACGTAGATCTACCGCTGCTTGAATAGGCCGACGATGCTGCTCTCAAATGCTCTGGCGTATGTGTTTTTCCAGAAAACATTATCCATTAAACTTTTTTCTGAATCAAATGTATAACGTTGAACCGCGTTTGGCTTGATCTGCAAAATTTAAAATATATTCCTTAAATTATTTGCACATTTGTATATTTTAAGTAACTTTATTTGTTATTACAGAATATTCGAATCTTACAAACCAATAGCTATTTTCAATAAGAAGCTACGAACGATGATATCCAAACAGTATGAACAATGCCTAGTGTAGGAATATTGACGTTCTTACAGTACGTGTAAGACTTTATTAATTACGCGTTTCATATAATGTGAAAAGGAAACACATCAACAAATGAACCATATTTGCTTTGCCCCAAAGGTCTATATTTAGTGAATTCTGTCTTATAAAAAAGGGTGGATTATCTGATAAACATATTTAAATAAGCCTTGTTGCGTCATTTGTCTTTAAGCAATATCAAAGTAACGCTTATGACTCCTATGTTCAAACTCCACACAGCGGTTACTTCCCTTTGCCGTACAATATTCACGGCCGTCACACAAATCACGTTATGACGATGAAATTATTGTGACGTCATTGCACATTTTTTTTCTTTTATTTTGGAAAAAATCTTTAAAAAAATATCTATTTTATTTAACTTTGAAAACAACGGTATTTAATTATTACGACATATAATATATATTGTAAGCGTGTACACACATGAAATCCAGCTATTTCCGTACGAGGTACCAGAAACCTTCACTGCTCTTCATGCCTGACCAACGCGTAGGAGATGACCATAAGGGCGTAAAAAATGTGCTTTTGACATTTAAAGGGGCAGAATAAAGGTTACACTTAGTAGATGCTTTTGTTAATTCTAATGCATTCATATCTTTAGCTCATTTGACTTTAATGATCAGAACAAAAAATATATAAGAATATGAATTATGTACAGTAAAAATCATATTAGCCATTAAAAATGGGGGTTAAATTTATAGCTACGTGGCCACGATTGTTTTTAAATAACTGAAGTCAAACGAGTTAAAAATAATAGTCTGGATATTAAAACATTTAAACATTTAAACATTACCACTGACCGACATTACCACTGCTGACAACATTGCAAAATATATCGGCCCAAGGTGCTCAAAGATATCGTAAAACAATTTATCTTCAAACTTAATGTTATTTTTATAAGTACTATTTAAAGCGTTAAATTACTGCTCTTTCCTAAATAAATAATGATTCTCATTTAAATGAAATAGCTAGAAAATAAGAAAAAGAAAGCGTTTATTTTTCATATCCGGACGCCAATGTATCGTTTAGAAGAAAATTAATTCCTTGGTGTTACCTTACTCTAGCCCGGGCGCATGCGCGAGTTAATGACTCAATCTATTAATAATACCAATGAATGACTAAATGGGATTTGCGCAGTTGTTTTCAATAATAAATGGATAGTTGGCGGTCATAGTCTTCTTATTGGACTTTTGGTTTATAGAGCTCTTTTAGATGATTCAATCTGAATATGTCCGGCGACCACATTGGCTGAGGCCTGAGCCTGGACACTAAGCAAACTAACAATAAATAATAAATCAAACAAATCTATAATATTTAAAGCTGCAGCCTCACAGATTGATCGTATTGACAACTTCTATTTATTTATTTTTTGTCTTTTCATGAGCCATTTTTTGCGTTAATGTCTGGAAGTCAGTTATATATGACTTCTTACAAAATATCAGATCGCAGTTTATCATATGTACGCTCGAAAATAGATGTTTTATGGCTAAAGGCGTTACTAACGCTTTAAGAAAAATGGAATTTTCGGCGGTATACCAAACATTTGAGATCTGACCTTGTATGTTCTTGGTATTGAATTAATAAGAATTAGTGGATGGACAAGATTGCATGGATTTTAATTTATAGATTTTTTTGTTAACTTCCTATACTTTGTTTTCTTGGTATTGAATTTATAAGTATAGGCCAAAATTCAAAGGTTTAATAGATATTCTTTATGGAAAACATTTGTGAATTTTGTTTATCCTAAAATGATTGTTAGAGATATGATTTTTTTGCTTGTCTGTTTGATTTAAATGTTCGCATTCTACAAACCTGCTTCTATAGAAAAATCATGTCTATTGTATTATATAAATATTGCATGGCTATCAGTGTGACAGTACATATTGTCAACATGAGGGAAATACTGTTACCCGAGGCGAAGCCGATGGTAACAGTATTTACCCGAATGTTGACAATAATTATGTACTTTCATACTTGAAGCCATGCAATATTTATTTTATTATACCGAACAGTTACATTTATATACATATATAAGATTTTTACCATTACACAACTTCAAGTTTAATAAATTTATTCTGCAATTATTGTTTGTTTACATAAGCTGTCATTTTGTTGCAAATGTCGTTTAGTAAAAATGCAAACACCAGTTGTAACCAGATTTACAACACATTTTAATAAGCGCTTACCACCTCAGACTTGGGAAACCAAACAAATGCCTATTTTTAGACGCACGTGCTATGTGACAGTATCATGTCAACCGGTCAAAACAGTACTGTCAGTGTGACAGTACGAAACTGCCTATGATGGGTATATGAGAAATTAACATGGGCAGGTCAAGTAAGGTATAATACATTTATATTATGCTTGATGTACGTTAAAACAGAGCGCATTGATCAAATGAATAATAATAAAAATAAATAAATGGTAAATGGTATGAATAAAAAATTAGTTCCTAGCAAATAGCACAACCATTTATCTCGGTTCTTCAATTCGCAGACTATCTCTTAAACATTGTTTTCATGGAAGTTCTTAAACAAAAGTTCTTGAAATAAACCAGTTATTTACATGATTGCAAACACAAATAAAGATTTTAAATCCATGTTCAAGAATATTGTTCTTGAACGATTGTTCGTTAACAAATTAAAATCTTAAATCTAGATTCAGGAAAAATCTAAGTGCTTGAATCCAGATTCCGGAACATGAATGTTCATAAGTCTTAAAGGCCCTTAACAGTACAAAAGTGGGTGAGGATGGCCAAACGTTGAAACGTTTTAAAAGTTCATATTTTATTTAGTTATGAGGAAAGTTCCTTTTCAGGAGTAACTCATACTTCCGTTATGACATGTTTTGGGGTAGTAAGGAGTTAACAAAATTTTACGAACAGAGATTAACTTATGTTTTGGATTTAAAAGAATTTGCAGAAAAGTCTTTTGTCAAAGTTATTTGAGTCAAAATACCACAGACTACCAAATCAACAATGGTTTGGGTTTTCGATGACATTATTTTCAAAAAAGAAAGATATACAATAACTGAATGAATAACAGTGGATTTAATCAATTTCCTGGTTAAAAAGTGCAAATAATTTTCTTAAAATTGCTGCAATCACCACAGAGCCTTAAGCCTTGACCATGTAGTACTGACTATTTTGACACAAAAACATAATTATAATATTCAGTCTGTAATAAGACATTTTCGGAAAAGAATGTAAATGCTTTTTGAATGGAAATCTGATAAAGTTATATAAATAACATTTATTTAGGTCGTTCAAAGGACATTTGAACAGTAGAAGGCCCTTAAAATTCTTCTAAAATTGAATGTTAGATCTTGAACTTTTCTCGCAGGGAACGGAAAAGGAGAAGGAAATATCAAAGAATTCTTACCTTGTCGAAGCAAATGGCTATCCAGATATCATATTACAGAACACACTCATGACATCATTTGTGGTTTTTCCATATACTTTTAGTTGGGATTCCTATGTTTAAAAATAGACTTCACGTATAGGTAAACCATGAGTAAGATAAGCGGTCGTGTATATAGGAGGGGCGAACTTGGGGCCGCGCAATAAAGGTCGTACGCACATTCCAACACGAAGCGCAAAACAATGGTTTCAACGTGATAAAACTTGATTTAAAGATGCATTCGGGCTATAAATTATGCATATTTTGTCGAAAACAATGGTTATAATATAATAATATTGACATGTTATTATTGGTGTTAATAAAATTGTCCATCAAGCTCTTAACGATATTCTGATACCATAAATATCATAATACTGTTTGGGATCATTTTTCGAAAATAATTGCCAACCATAGAGGAAAGATATATTGATGTACAATAAAAAAAATTTTTTTTTTAATATGCAAGGAATTCTCGTCAAAATAAGTATTTTTGAGTATTGTTCCATCCATTCCATTTCGCTCTCTTCACCCATGCACCTGTCATTATTTTGGCCGCCCGGGGGGCGGCGGGCTGACCCAGTGGAATTTGACATCTTGAAATGTTTGAAGTCTAAATCCCCACCCTAGAGACAACCATTTTTGTCTAAATCCCCACCCTTGAGCCTGCTTGGTGCATCAAATGCCCCGGGGGTAGGGGAGAGGGTAAATATCTAAAAGATCAATCAATAAATAAAGCTGCTATCATAAAAACAATGAAAAAAATATAAGTACAAAGGCACATCATTAGGAAAATAATGAATCCAGAGTAATGGGCCTTTGAAGGATGGTAGGTATAGTCCCAATGAATATATATATATGTATCAATTTCAGTTTAATAACTTTGATAGTATTCAAATGATTAGACTTGGAAGAAACTTATAAAATGTGTATTTTCAAGTAAATAAGGGGCATAATTCTGAAAAAATGCATTCAGGGTTATGGGCCTTCTTAGTATGGTAGTGGTAGTCCCACTTAATACCCGTACCTAGTTTCAGTTAAATTTCTTTGATAGTATAGAATGTATAAGACTTTTAAAAAACTTTAACCAATGCGGACACGGATGCACAATTGATCGTATAAGCTCTTATTTTCCTAGAATAGTTTAGCTACAAAATAAACCCAGTAACCTAGTTTCTGACTCCACATGACCCAGTTTCTATAGGGATGGTAAGCATGCTGACCAAGTTTAATCACAATTGAACCATAAATGTGGCCTCTTAGAGTGCTAACACTAAAAGTTGAGGACACCAGACATGCGAAGACAGACATTGACCGATCACAATTGCTTCGTGCTCAGGTGAGCTAAAAAGTTACAACACTTAAACTTCTTATTTTATTTTAACAATAAATTTAACACAAAAAGTCACTAAAAAGGACATTCTTCCTCCTCCTGCGGCCAAACCTGGACACTTCCACATTTATACCTGAAGTAGAGGGAATTTTATAATCTTTAAGGTTTCAAACTTGATTAAGTTTCATTTAAATTGGGCCAAAAATGTTCTTAGATTTGACCTAGAGACTTAATTTTTGACCCGTCATGACCCAATTTCGCACATGATCTAGATTTCATAGAGATGAACATTCACACTAAGTTTCATGAAGAATGGGCCAAAAAATGTGGCCTCTAATGTGTTCACATTATTTTTCAAACATTTGACCTTGTGACATAGTTTTTGACCCCGCATGGCCCAGCTTTGAACTTGGCCGAGATTTCAGCCATACATTCTGACCAAGTTACATGAAGATTGGACAATCATAGCTCACCATGAACACAAAGCTACAAAAAAAAAATCACAATCTGGTGCACTCTCCTCAAGAGCCTGGATAGGAGCTTGAGCCTGGATAGGAGCTTGAGCCTTGATAGGAGCTTGAGCCTGGATAGGAGCTTGAGCCTGGATTGTTTAATAATTAATAATTTGGTAGCACAACTTAACAAAGATTTCCAACATATATTTTGATAGATAAAACAATAGGTTGTTTTTAATTCTATTGAAACAAAAATGGTACTGAATTTTGTTTTTTGTTTTTGTTGAAAACACATTATTTTCTTAAAAATCTGCTAGTAGTCTATCAAACTAATCTTGCAATCATGGTGGGGAATCACATGATATGGAGACCACATGACATGGTATCGCAGCAATTGAAAATCTGTCAGATTCAGGTGTCCACGTGAGAATTTTTGTCAATATCTTTTGTTTAACAGAAAGTATTTTGTTGAGAGTATGCAGAGTATGCGTAACTGACAGGACTCTCAGTAGCCACCAGTGACATTATAAACAGCATTCTACTTTTTCAGGAGAATCCACCAATTTTAAGTTTAAAGGAACATAATGCGTTTGTGAGTAAAATTTCAATTACTGAATAAACAGATCATACTCATCCTCTTATGGAAGAAAATGGCTCATTTTCGCATCACTTTCCTTCAGAAATTATTTTTTCATCCAAACATACCTCCAATTATTACACTTGCGCTTACATTAGCGCAATATATTTATAGTGTATTTCGAAGATTTTCTTTCATGTCTTCAAGAAATCCAATGCAAATTTTTACATCAGAATTTTACTGGATGTCATTGGAGTGAATACTCTTTTATTTCAAATAAAGTTTACAAATGCATAATGGGACTTTAAGATACCATGTTACGTGGTCACCATGTCAATGATTCCCCACCATGTCAATGATAAAATACACACATTTAGACCACAGAAGTGCAATACCCCTTATGTTTTGTATGGCTTTCAGAAAAAAGAGAGATTTTTTGGCCTCAGACTCATTTAATGTTGAGGCAATCATTTACGAAATTCCACTCATAATGTGCCATATTCAATAAACATCTAAGATTGATCTTAAAGATAAGAGTGAAATCTACCTGTTTTGACAGTGTCAGAAATCTATGAATCAGTTCTGTACGCGTTTAAAATTTAAATTAGGTGAAACAGTACCTTTAATATCGAGGTCATTCCGACAATGTCAGTAAACCATGTAATCGCTAAGAATTTATCATACATGTTGGATTGGTTCTCCTATGTGTTTGCGAAATATTTGATTTACGTTTTAACAAAGCGGGAATCAATGAAATAGGATTACCAATTCTACTTTCATTTTTTGATGAATGCTTATTTTTAGAAGTTTTCTGCTGTAATCGTTTATATTCTACAGGTATAGTGAACGTTCTTTTGTGGATTTAGTATTATTTATACGACATATCGTGAGTTTCATGTGACGCCTCTCACTGAGAGTCTCAGACTCGCAAAATAAATGGGTTTAATTCGCGAAAACAGATGACAAACATGAAAACCGCTCGGCCCCATGCATACTATGTCTGGGTATAGGTGAAAATAAATGGAGAATACAATCCCTGTATACCTTTGAATATTGTTCCTATTTCTGGGGTAATCTTCTCGCCCCATCCCACAATTTTCTCGACAAAAAAATTCGATAGGTCATCCATCATGCATGCGCTGTCTGCTACTAGAAAAACAAAAATAAAAATATCGCCGTCGTCTTTTGACTTTTTTATTTTGTGGCGTCGAAATTCCCGATTCCCGGGATGTAATAACCGGCTTAAGTCTATTTCCCGGGACCCGGATTCAATAAGTTTGTCAAATTCCCGCCTTTCAGGAATGGTGTTCTGTCTAAAGCCCCGTGTATGCCCGCCGCCCCCCCCCCCCCCCCCCCCCCCCCCTAGGTGGGCAAAATATTGACAGGTGCACCATTCTTATTCATTAAGATTATAATTAATGTCATCTAACCATTACATATATCAGTGTGTATTTAAAACATGTCCTTATCTTTTGAGAGAAGTATTGCTTAATTTTGCATCCTTGCTACACTTCCCCGTGAACCTGCATTCAGAACTCCTCGGCCATTTTCCTTCGAAAACAACCTCGGCTGTACATTGACGGTTGACAATGTCAGAAATATAAACTATTTAACTACACTGCAAGTAGATCGCGTAGTAATTTCTATTTAGCAGTTAAATTTTATGGCTTAACTCTTGGTAATCTTAATTATTTATGCAATTACACACCTCAATGAAAATCAATTAAAACTCAGTAGTAAAGGATACACATTTAAATACTACTTTTTTGAAACCTACAAATATTAAATGACTATTGGATTCTAAAATATTTACAGTGATCAATTATCGTTTCATAAGATAGAAATGCTGTGTTGTATTTTTGCACCCTTTCTTTCAAATTTAATATACATTTCACCGTTTCTGTAAATCAAAACAATTGTATTCATTGTGGTACATCTTTTTTGGGGAGTAAGAATGCATCTTTAAAGGCAGTGGTGAAGGGGAAGAACCAATGTTTGCCAATGAGGGGAGAGAAGTGCTTTGCATTGAGCGAAATGAAATTTGTGATGGGCGGATACAGTGTCCACTCGGGGAGGATGAAAATAACTTTTCATCGCGCTTCGAACAAGGCAAGGTTGTCTGTGCAGATGGGTCTTGCGCTAATTACTGCGACGAAATGCGAGAATGCCCTGATGCGGAAGACGAACGTTCATGGCCCGTTCAACGCGAATGCCCCGTTCGCTGTGAGCCTGGTATATACACTTGTGCTAATGGGGTCGGATGTGCAACTCAGTGTGATGGAGGCATTGATGGTTGTTATGTATATGAGGGTGTGGCCATGTGCCCGGAACCAATGAACTGCCCCGTTCGCTGTGAGTCTGGTCAATACACTTGTGCTGATGGGATCAGATGGCAACTCAGTGTGGTGGAGACATTTATGATTGCCCTGAAGGTGAGGATGAGGCCATGTGCGAGGAACAACCTGAATGCCCCGTCGCTGTGAACCGGATGAATTTCTTTGTAGTGACTGTCCCGGGGTAGAAGACGAAGAAAATTGCCGCAAGTAACTAATAATAACATTAACACGAGCAAAATTATGAACATGGTAGTTTTAAGCACGAATGCCTTTCTACAATGTTATCAAATAAACGTATTATTTGATAAAAAACTTCTATATTCAACGGATTGTGTAATAATTAAATCTTGTTTTATGCATTGCTTTGATGGAACTGTTTTCCTTATTTTATTCATATTTGAACAGCCTCATTATCTGCATATTATTGAATATACATAAATATGCCCCGTTAGACTTAAGACATTTGTTTAACGCAAGCGCGATATCAGCCAGAAGCCCTTTCATAAATATTAGCTTAAAATACCTGCATAAACCATATAACATATTCATTAAATGTTTCTTATGGGTTTTGAACATTTACAACTATGTTTGATAATATCATTTAGTTTATTATAGAACGTACAGAACACCCTCATTCCAAGCGCACAAGCTCAATGTCAAGGTCAGAGTTCAGGGAAAATATTCGTGCCATATATTAAGTGTTCGCTCCGCACCGTCTAAACCCCTTGGACGATTTTCATCAACCTCGGTTCAAATGTTCATCACAGTGAGACAAGGTGCAGAACCCAAATTCCAAAAATGAGTTAAAATGGGATTTTATGATAGGACGCTTACTGAAGACATGAACCACGTCGAAATTAATGTGTAAACCATGACGCATTGACGGTCACTCATTTACCGCGTGCCCTGGTCACTCATTTACCACACGTCATGATCACTTATTTACCACCCGTCATGGTAATTACCGCGTGCCCTGGTCACTCATTTCCCACACGCCATGGTCACTTATATACAGCACGCCATGGTCGCTTATTTACCGCGTCCCCTGATCACTCATTTCCCACCCGTCATGGTCATTTCTATACAGTAGGCCATGGTGGCTGATTTATTGCCTGCCCTGGTCACTCATTTCCCACACGTCATCGTCATTATATTCAGCAGTCCATGGTCGCTCATTTACCGCATACCCTGGTCACACATTTACCGCGTACCCTGGTCACTCATTTACCGCATGCTCTGGTCACTCATTTACCGCGTGCCTGGTCACTCAATAACACATGTCATGGTCACTTATTTACAGCGTGCTCTGGTAACACATTTACCGCATGCCCTGGTCACACATTTAACGCTTACCCTGGTCACTCATTTACCGCAGGCCCTGGTCAATTATGACCACACGTCATGGTCAAACATTTACCGCGTACCCTGGTCACTCATTTACCGCAGGCCCTGGTCAATCATTGACCACACCTGGTCAATCATTGACCATACGTCATGGTCATTCATTTACCGCATTCCCTGGTCACTCATTTACCGCGTGTCATGGTCACTCATTTACCGCGTGACTTGGTCACTCATTTATCGCCGTCCCTGGTCACTCATTTACCGCATGCCCTTGTCACTCATTTACATCGTGTCCTGGTCACTAAATTACCGCGTGCCCTTTTCTTTCATTTACCACGTGCCGTGGTCACTCATTTACTGAAGATCCTTGTTACTAATTTACGGCGTACCCTGGTCACTAATTTACCGTGTGTCATTGTCACTCATTTACCGCGTGCGCTGGTCACTCTTTTACCGCGTGCTCTGGTAACTCATTTACCACACGTCATGGTCACTCATTTACCGTAGGCCATGGTCACTCACTTACCGCAAGCCATTGTCACTCATTTACCGCAGGTCATTGTCATTAATATACCTCATGCCATGATCACTGTTTTACCACAAGTCATGGTCACTCATTTACGGAATACCATATTCATTTACCGCATGTCAAATGTATAAAGTACATAAATATTGACATATTCTTGACGGTCCTACTTCGCAATTCCGGTTGTAAATAATAAACGAAAAACAATACTGTAAAACATAAAACAAATTTTTATTGTTTAGCATTGCGGCGTTGACATGTTTGTTGAATAGAAACACTTTATTAGTTCGGTACAGATTTTTTACAAAGTAACATAAAACTGAATTCTTGACAATATATACAAAAAATAATACTTGTTCATAATGGCATATAATAATGTGCAAACGTCAAAGATTCAGAGAACTATTCAAGGACAACGCAAACTAAGTTTATTTCAAGAAAGGAACTGAATAATGCCATGATTGTTGAACAGGACATCAAGTAGTTACGTATGTATTGGAAATAAAACCATTCATACAAATAAGGCACTTGTAAACTACTACGGCATGCACAGCGGCAATAAACCTACTGAGATAATGTTGAATGGAATAAAATAACTTATAAGTAAAGGTCCAAGGTGAAAGTCGAACAAGCAATCGTCAAGAGACTTCTCAAGACAGCAATGACGGTCCCAATCAATGTTAAAATATAATTGTATCATAAAAATTGTGATTATATAAGCGTTCAACCAAAAACTTTCAATCGTGTTTGCTCCGACACAATAATGAAACGCTTCAAATATGAATACATTTTTTTCTCACTTGGAAAGTGACAGATGCAAATTAATTGATATTGATCATCGACATTACGTAATATGATTGTTCCTAGGGGTGCGTGACAGTTGATGTTTGTCATTCCCAAACCATATATGTTATGGATGATTAATGGCAGATATTTGCTATTTGTCTGCGAAGCTCATTTGCCCATATTGCATCACGCACGTATGTGTCGATTGATATTTTATCACTAAAATCACTCTCAAACATTTTACATGACATTAATATCAGTTATTGCCGTCGACCTGAACTTTAGCAGAAAATCATATTGATTATTACTTAAATGAAGTTGAGAATGCATTTCGTTATATTTTGAATGCATACCAAAGTTATGAGCTGAATAGGTAAACGTACTTATGAATAACACTGGTACATATGAAATCATTTACGTAAAAGACAAATCAAAACACAAAAGGGCAAACACTTCCAAGACAAAGCTTTTGCATTTAATAAAGCACAAATATATACAAATATTGCCAACCCCGTGACGAACCTAAACGAAAGGATCTGTTACATGTTTGTGCCCAAATACAACAGACCATCCAAACAAAAATGTTAAATTTGCGGCCAAAACTTTTGATAAACATAAAAAAATAAGCAACTTCATCAAGGTCTTGTTACACTTCTGCATTTAAATGCATATGCTTTTAAATTAATTTTGTTTAAAATATATGTTTTTTTCTGCACTTAAACATACCTCAAATTTTCTATCATGATACAACGTTTCAGGTTTGCTGAGCACGGAACCTAAATGAACATAAAAATGGAGCTTTTTAGTCCTCCAATAATACTTCAGTTGTGTACTACAGGAACACGATCAGTAGAAAAAACTCAAATGAAAAAAAATACGATTAGATACATATGATAAGAACACTAACGGCATTGAACGGGAGGCGCACACATACAAACACCACCGCACAGATCACATACAAACACCACCGCACAGATCACATACAAACACCACCGCACAGACCACATACAAACACCACCGCACAGACCACATACAAACACCACCGCACAGACCACATACAAACACCACCGCACAGACCACATACAAACACCACCGCACAGACCACATACAAACACCACCGCACAGACCACATACAAACACCACCGCACAGACCACATACAAACACTACCGCACACACCACATACAAACACCACCGCACAGACCACATACAAACACCACCGCACAGACCACATACAAATACCACCGCACAGACCACATACAAACACCACCGCACAGACCACATACAAACACCACCACACAGACCACATACAAACACCACCGCACATACCACATACAAACACCACCGCACAGACCACATACACATCACAAGTGCTTTACCGATAAATAATTGGGAATACCGCCTTTGAGCGTTTAGTGAAACTCGAGTTCACTGGAACACGAGTCAACAAGTCAAGTCCATCTCTGGATTGTGACGAGTACTCGATCACTTTAATTAAAATCAACCTTGCATTTATTTATCACTCACTCTGACAAAGGCAGGAAAATTATGGTTGTTGTTGTTGCTGTTGTATTTTAAACAGAGGGTATGTTATCACTATTTTAATATTAAATGCAAACCTTATTTCATATTGCATATCTACGATTATCTATGACTCATACAAATAGCTTGTATGTTAACAATGGGACATGTGTGATTTAAATATAGCTTTCGGATGATTATTATTATGTGACATATTCGTTCGTAAACGTTTGAATGTCATTGTTAATACCCAATTGATCAATGATCTATTTCATCTTCTTCCTGTCAAAGTTTCGAACAATTATGCAAAAAGTAAGTTTATTTTACACTGTTATATTAGTTATATAAACAAAACATCTATGTTTTAGCAGTGTTATTATTTGCATTCAAATACATAGATTTTAAAATGAAACGAGAATGATGAAGAGTATTATTAAGTTAGTAGTCTGCAGTAGGATTTAAATGTTAACCACTGTTATGGAGACATCAAGCAGTGATAAAACACAAAGACCTGGGGATATACAAAATGAGTTGTCAAAGTTTCGAAGAGTTATCAAAGATATATAACATGCGGTATATTGAATTTGCGCTAAAAAAGTAAAAGCAATCATACAGCTCTTTTAAATATTTGTTTTACAATTCTAATACATGCTGTGTTGAGCATTGTAGTCAAACAACGTTTATTACTTGTTTATTATTGTAGACAAATTAAATTTATTACTACCAAAATTTCGGTTTGCAGTACATTCTCATGTTGAAAGGAATTACAGTAAAGACACTTTTTACTACCCAATATATTGTTTGCGAGTGTGGTTTAATGTAGTTGGAAATTACAGACGAAAATTTCACTTATAAATAATTCCCATCTGTTAAAATGTTTCATAAATGAATTCGAGCGTTGCATAAAAAGAGATTGTCTGGGATATAAAACTGCGATAGCAATGAATTAATTACATTCAATAAAACTGTATTGTATATTTTAGCAAAGATATGAACAAAAATGTAAAAAAACAACAACATGCATTATGATGTTTATTGCTGTTTTGTTATATACCCGACATGAATGCATGTTGATTATGAAAAAGAGTTTTATATCATACACTGATTCATTTGTGAGGTGTACACAATGTTCAACGATGTATTCACAACTCATGAAACCTTTTTTTCAGAAGTTCTATACCTCCCACTTTGATACTTAGACATGTAATGGAAAGTTGTTCAGAGTTATGGATTGTGCCCTATCCCCCGTCCTGCATTTGTTTTAACCAACTTTTACCCTGAGATTCATGATTGACAGATTACTTTATAATTGATTTACATAAGGCGTTATGTTGAGTTGAAAAGGATGTTTGTTTTTACACGTTATCATTTTTATCAATTTAAGTTGTGGTGCTTAACATGCTCATTAGATGTTACGAAAGAGCTATAAACAACTGGAACACGTACATAAATCATCCATTCTTGCATTTCGGACCAAGCTCAACATATATCAAAAATATGGCACAACTCTTACACTCTTTTTTTGTGAATTTAAACGACTGTAAATGCTTCAAATTAGCCAAGGCTTAATACTACAATGAAAATTAAAGGGACACACTCAAAAATAATCCCTGTGAAGACCTTTTCTATTTTTCAGAATCATTTAGACTGTTTTTAAGACACACCAAACGCCATCAGATAAAAAATGCAATGAAAGCCACGTAGACAAATCAAGAGGTCACATTCCTAACGAAGACCCTATTAAAAGGCTAACATATACAATTGAGAGAAACCTAGGAAGCATAAAGCACAGACTGACCACACCTTACATATATTTGTTCGTATATGTAGGATTTACCGCCTTTGAACAGTCAGCTGAATGGGAGTTTACAAGGGAATTAAACTAGTTCATGAGAACTCAACTTCACATTGTCTTATTAAGGGAGCCGAATCAACTTGAAGACAAATGCAGAATACGCATTGACACATAACGAAGTTCAACGTCCGAATATAGACACAACATGTCGACGAATGGGTCCGGCTGGAGCAACAGTGCCAACTGTTCAATGTTACAAAACAGCCACACTTAAACAGGTAAAAAGAATGGAAAAGGACAATTAAATACCAAATTAGATAAATGTCCTTGATGAATGATCGTTAAGCAAATGGAACTTAGTTGACAAAAAATAAGATGAAATAAAACAATTATAATTTTATCAGCCCTAAATCATTTCGCTGTCTGACAGTTTGACTTACCTCAGCCTGTATCTGTTTCTTGAGTGTGAACACATTTGATGCCTTTAACGATCTTGTCACTATTTTGTTTTCTTTGGACGCGGAGGGATATTTTCAAGACAATCATCAATGAGCATGGTTATTGGGGAACACATTGCGCATAAAGTCTTAAACCGAGCAGCTGTATTTCGCATTATTATGTAAGAAATTGATGAAACATCATTATTGACGATGATTAACATTTATAAGACATCATTTCATTGCTATTTGCATTATGAATCAAAGCAATACATGTGCTAATTTAATATTTATTTCCGGGCCTATTCTGCTTTGGAATTACTATTTTGGGATTGATCCGATATAGAGGTTTAGATATTAGATATATTTATACGACTTCTAACAAGTAATATGAAATAGTCTGTTTTAATACAATAGTTATAATCGATGAAACTTTCAATACCTTAGTTCCATAGATAACAGTGGAAACTACTGCAGTCAAAAATTAACCACAATTCTTAGTTACATACATGTTGAACGTTATAAACTGTGGTGCAGTCACCTCCATGCATTTGATTTTATTGACTTTTTCCCGAGATTCTTGACTGACAGAACGTTTATAATTGATACACACCATGTGTTGTTTTAAGAAAATTAGAAGCATTAGGTGAGCAAACCAATTATATTTTTCAGCGCACATGATTGACTACTGGATTTGTCTATATAGTTGTTACTGCATTAACTCGATACTTCTATCAATTAAGATTATGATGTTTAATATAGAAAAATAAGACCGTAGGGTATTAAGGAACAGCTATACTTAGCTCTACTGAGGCGGCTAATTTATGCGGGCCTCGTAACAAACTCTGGACGAAAGAAAACATGAAAATTATGAAAATATCAGTCTCGGTTTTATTGACAATACCGACAAGCCAAATACGATATAAAATGATATATCGATTGTTTGGACGACTAGAAAGCACTTCCAAGAGAAACTTATCCAGATATCGATTACTTAGAGATAAATCGCAATACATGTAAACTCACTCCAACTGGCCACTAATGTACATGAAGGTATGTGTTGACGCCATGTTTTTCATTGTTCAATCTGTAAAAAAAAGTTCGCACCTGGATTTCTGTACACGTGCAATTTTGTGAAAAAAATATTTTGAGTGTGCAGTGATTGTTAATGTAACTACGTTAAAATATACTGCAATACATATTTCGTTTGAATGTACCTTTACAAAAGTTGCCCTTTTTTCAAAATCATATATCAATTGGAAACATCAGCAAAGATGTCAAGTCAGCCGAAAGGGCTAAGTTTTTTTCAGATATTTCAATCCACGAGAACGAAAATACAAATTACTTGGTAAAGATACGACATATTAATGCGACATTTCTTCTTAATCCAGATATAAATAACTTTTGATTGTGTTTGATCCCATTGCTTGGCACACAAGTCATCTATATTCATTTTCAAACGAAACAAATGTAGGCAGATATAAGCACCAATCAAAACTCAGACGAACTAAAGTTTAATGTTCCTTAGAGGCAATAACATGATGAAGTTCACACATTCATTTCTTTCTCGTCAGATACAAAAATGAGGGTCTAGATTATAGATATTTACTCCAGATGTTTTTATTCAGTTGCCACAGTATCACATTTCACATTTTGAGCGCCTAATCTTATTCTTAGAAGAAAGGTTTGAGGTATTCATAGATTTTGAAACGATAAACTTCTTAAATAACAGACCTGCATGCAGTACTACGGTTGTTTTTTTTTATTACTGCCGGTGAGTTAGAATTATAAGTAGTCATACGCATATTTCAACAACAATGAAAGCTGCTCTAAACACGTGCAAACAAGTGTTTTGTACACTATTAATAGGTTCCAGTGTTGTAAATTAAAACAATCAAGTAATACCAGCCTGTCCTACATATCAGTATAAAGTGTTAAGTATTCTAGACCTGCTTTTATAATTGAGATTCATAACAGTGTCCTCAAATGTTTAAAATACAAGAAAATTTAAAATAAATAATCTTTGAATTGCATTGTTTTCAGCATTGATATATTGTTCGGAGTGTGTGTTGATGCAAAGCATAGACAAACAAACGTTATATTTAAATAAAAATCTTATTTGAGAAATTTCTTCTTCTTCTTCTCTTTATTGTTCTTTGTGTGAATGTTAATTAACAGCTTTAATTTAACGATAACGAATCTTAAAAATAAAAGAAACAATAATTGAATATGCTGCATTGGTGTCGTGTTTGTTGAAGCTCTAATGATTTAACATTATAACGGAAACAAAAGGACCAAGGAGTGTACAGTAATGGTACTGCTCTCTCAATTATTTTACATAATGCATGACTAATAGTCTCAAAAATAATTTTAATGGCTTTAGCTTGCCTAAAATATACGATGCTCCAATCTAGATTTTATTGTTTGCATCTCTCAGACAGCGTTATGGATGTACGCTTAATTGCAGAATATAATTTAATGTTATGTCACATAAATACTGTGAGGCTATACCGGTTTCACCTGCGTTGTTTAAACAGATAAACAACGTCGTTAAATGTGTATTTAAATCTCGTTATTCAAAAATCTTTTGCATTCAGATATATTCCAAGTATTAGAATTTCTGGCATATTAGCTCCTTATCAGCTTTGTGAAACAATTGATCGGTTTATAATATGTCGAAGTGCAATATAATTATTCCAACAGCGTTCCGTTGTGACTAACTGATGTTTGTGTTTTTGAACATTCCTTATTCTTAATATAATTAGCGAAGTCGAAAATAATCCCGGAAGCAATGCCTACCAGTATATGTATTTGGTTTGAGAGAACGATGTGAAGACAAAGCAAACAAAGTAAAAACAATAGACACATGTGCCTGGTTTCGGCCATGAAAATACGTCGCATAACAAACTAAGCAAGGACTTTTCGGCTACAGATTTGATTGTTATTACTACTGTCCAACATATGTTTAACATACTTCTTTATCCAGATATAAATAACTTTTGAAAGGAATATATTGAAACTCCCCTTGTTATTTGGTTTTCTTCCAGTCACACTCGATAAAACCGGTAAAAGTACACACCAGATATCCTTTGTACATTTGCGATTATACTCATCGAATAATATAGTTTGGTTTTCATTTTATTTGCAATAATACCGTTCCACTCTGATACTACAAAATATAGAAAAGACTTATTATTCTAAAATTATAGTCAGTTCAAAAAGGCAATTTTATTTCAAAAACAGAACGGCAACTATTACATGTTGACGTTTCAGAGCGATTAATTTCATGCATTTCTCGCAATTCTTGTATTTTGGCTTCTATCAAAAAATGCCAGAAAAATATTTAATACTTTATATCGTCAAAACCTCATTTATCGCAGCGACTCGACAGTCGAATCAGTTAAGGAAATGGCTCCGACCATAATCATTATGTTGTTTGACAGGCTTTTATATCACAGAATAAAAAATACACAATTATAATAAAAACATGCTATCTTATACAACATTGTCTTAGTTTTGAAAACAAAATCGGAAGCAGATTTCTGCAAGAGCTCCTAAACCTTTTGACAAATATAGCATACACAACTGGATTAATAACATGGTTTAAGAAGTATATACGAAAGAAAAATGAAAACAGCGTGAATTCACTTGATGACATATTGACAATCTTTTCAACTTTCAAAGTCATTAAATTATGCGTAACATACGTAACAATAAACACAATAGTCAATATAAACCAAATAAAAGTCTTTGTGGGAAATTGTTTGGTTCTCTGTGATCGACCACTTATTCTAATACTCTGTTTAATGCTCTTTCTGTGGTTTGAAACCCAATTCTTAAGTGATCCATTCGAGAGTGATCCGTTTTTAATTTGATTGGGTATTGAGACGTTACTTCCTCCGTGTTCATTTGTCCCCATGTATTTACGACCAGCCTCTGGTGTTTCGTGAACAACTGTATTTTGATTATAAATCCCGGAACTTAACACCGTTTCATACGATGAATTATTGCGCTGCATGGATATAGCTTTTAATTGTTTCGCAGCTTCTTTCATCACAAATGTGTACAATACTATATACGTTACAGAAATTCCGACCAGCAAAACAAGGAGTAAGAATTTGTAGACTGTTCTCCATATGGATTTCCCGTACTTTTCCTCCGTTTCACATAGATGTATAGTGGTGTTTCCTCCATGTATATTCGTCATATTTGTTGTTTTTATACCACACATAATAGTTCCGGGTATAGCTAAAAGTATAGGGAATACACAAGCAACAACCATCAAAATTCGTACTGCAATCGCTGGTGACATTTGTTTCTTGAATGGCTGCACCACCTTTCTAAACCTATCTATTGAGATGACCAAGAGGGCGAGACATGAAGAAGTTGCCCCAAACACGTTGAAAAAACACTTTACCTTGCACGTGACCACATCCCCAAACTCGAAGTATTTCCTCTGTTTTACCATCTCAGCCGGTATCAAAGTTATACATATCACCATGTCTATCACTGCAAGAGTCAGGACGAACACTTTGAAATTATTCCGCTTGTAATCCCGACTCAAAGAGAAAACGAGTAAAATTAAAAGATTTCCAAAGAATCCGAAAACGGCAAAGAAGCCAAACGTTATTGTAAGCGGAAGCAATGCTCTCGCATAACGGTCGTTCAATTCGTCTAAGCTCTCTGTCTGATTATAATCTAAAACGTCCGTGGAATTATCCATTTTGCTACCAATGCTATTCACACACTGTTTATCAAACACTTTTTCTAAATGTTGATTTGAAAATAACTGATGACTTCCATAACCATTTTCTGATAACATACGTTTTTGTTTAAATTCCACAATTGAAAACAAGCTGATATTTCCGATCTCTGGAACCCACTGAAGTAAAGTCCAATGCCTATCTAATCAAGCCACACTTTTATACAGCGAAATCCGATTATCTGGTCCCGCCTCCTCTGAGAAAACCTAGCAGACACGCTATCCAAACTGCAGAAATGAAAATTCCGAGTGGTTAAAAAAATAGACAGATAATAGTATCATTTCCATTGAGTTGTTTCTCTCAATTCGAATTTACATCTTTATCGTCCCGATCTACGTCAATATGATCATAGAGCTAAAATAAGGAAGTGAATTTTATTGTGTTTGACACAAACTTTATATATGTTATTACTCGTTTATCAATTTTAAGTTATTGCTTATTGAGAGTTTCATTTATAAACACTGATTTGTTCACACACGTGTTAAGTATAAACATACTACATGCACTTGTTACTAATACAAAAAATTACAATGCTTTTACCCCGTTCACAAGGCGGTGATGCTGATAACGACGAAGACATGTAAGACGACTGGGTTATGGTAAGGGGCACTACGTGATTTCAGTTGACCTCATTTGTTAAAGCTCTGACATCAGGCTGCCAATTGTTGTAAAACCTTTTCGTCACTAATTTCATCACCTGCAAGTAAATGAAATATTTCAACAATATTTGCAAAACATAATAAGATAGGGTAAAAATGAACTGAATTTAGACTAGCATATCAATTCTTTTATTGCGATGCAATTTTATCCCCTTTCCTTTCTTATCTGTATTTCCAATTCATCTTCTTTTGAATTTCTATCAAGCTTAAACTTCTAGTAGAATTTAAAATAATTTGAATGGGTAAATATGTGCATTGCTATCAACGTTCTTTGTTCCTTTTTATTGATAAATTACTTTTAATAGGTTTTCTTTGCAAATTTGCGTCAATAACATTTATTATGAACGTATAAACCAAATTCTTTTCAGCTTTATTACTTGTTTGACTGAAAAGGAGAGACCTTTTGCTAATGTTGTAATAAAGTTTGGCCCGACCCCATTATATCTCATGGAATGTTCCATATCCACTTCTATTTCTATGCGTTGAAATAACCTATGGTTAAGCCTATCCTCTTTCGAAGAGTGCCACATACAAATGAATTGATTGGTTTTAAGGAATACATGGCAGTGAATGCTTAGCGTTACTAAGTGCATATGTTTTATGGATAATTAAGGATTAATTCTTATTTCTTGTGCGCTCATGCAGTATGAACGCTCGGCCGCAAATGCAAATTTTGCAAATGCATGAACCGCGCTAGCGATTCTTGGACAATTTGCAAAATCGCGGCCGAGCGTTTATATTGCATGAAAGCACATGTGTGTTTTTTATGTTTACTCTTTTTTTAATTGTTTTGACCTAAAAGAGTTCGAGAAGAAGGAAATAAAAGGAACAAAACGCGCAAAAAAATGTCAATGGTAAGAGCGCTTATCGCCCTTGGTCTTTAAGCTAGGCGTTCTTTTTATCATCCGCATTATGAAAATAATAATTTGCAGTAGAAAAAAAAAAAAAAAATCTTTTCAATCATTTCGTAGCTACTGTACTATATATGGTAGTAATAATGATTTTGTTTGTAAAGTTCTTCTTTTAATATATACAAAACATTGATATGTTTTAACTCCTGTATTACATATGCATGACCAATGTGAGTGGGCATAATAATGTTGTCACGATGAGTTTATGGATTACGTTCAGTTTAACAGCTTAAGGTAAAAAATGTGTCATAATTTTATTTTTGTTGTGTCGCCTTTTAAAGCTTTCCATTAAATTGTAATTTAATGATGTGCAAGTCTTCTCGAATTGACATTTTTAGACGATAGTTCTTACTCGAAAAATACATGTCGCTTTGACAGTCTTCGATCATTTCATGTATTTTAATGTTGTTTTATCATAAGTTATGCAATTTTAAAATGTTCTTCTTTAATATGATAGATTGACAGATACCATCGTATCATTCTTATGATTAAAAAATTGTAGTAAGATCTCTACGCACGGTGATTCACCATCGCCCAATCAGAGCGTTGCTTTCTTGCAAAACTCCGCCTACAAAGGTCACGAAGGGTCGACAGGTTCATGCAAAATGAACACAAATTTTATCGTTCAGAAAATCAAGTACGAATTATAAATATTTAGACACGAGTAGTTATTTGTGACAGGTCTGTGGGGATCATTTCCCCCGATGCATCATAATCCATTGTGTTGAATGACACTTTATTTTGGCTGGATGGACTCGTTCATATTACGAGGGAAGTTCCTATCATCTAGCCATTGTAGTGATTCAATCAAAACGAGTCATAAACAGGACATATTTACATACACGATCATTATACTGATATATCCATCAGGCATCAGTTTCACCGTTAAAAGGGAAAAAATATGAGATTACATACCAACAACATAATCTTACCCTGTAGAATATAACAATATATATATCCGTACTATTCAATTGAAATGGGTTACCCCCTTCCATTGGTCAGTGAACATTAATGGGGGTTAAAATTTTCAAAGCGTTCTAAATCTAGTTTGAACTGTGTTAAAAACACAGACGACACTGACTATAAAGCATATGTTGCGTGCTGAGTCGTTCTTAAGACCAAATGAATCAAACTATTTATGTTAGTATTGTTAATGTTATTCAATCATCGCACACATACCCTTTAAAACAACTGTGTCGTAACAGGTAAATTTTGTTATTCAAACAATATTAAATTCATTTTGTTTGAGTTTGTTCAATGTTCAAAGATAAACGAAAAACTTATATTCTTAGATATTTTGTCTAAAATATATAATATCATTCAATTAAATCTGACAATAAAAACCTGTTTAATAAAACTAGTTATTTTTGTAACACAGCCACGACATGCTCACATATATAACCGTTAATATTAGTCCTTTCGCTTTCTGGATGTTGTTTGTAAATAATATATTGCAAAACTATTCATTGTTTTCGTTTATGCATGCAATATTGTGTTTAAATCGAAGAGCTATAGATGTTTAATTTAAAAAACGACAACATTTCTTTTTCACTATTGATGATATATCATCGGTTGTGTTTAGTTACGAAAGGTTTTTTTCCTTAAGACACGAAGCTACGCCGAAAATTACCAAGTATAGTATATAACATGGACACGACAAATGGCTGGAGAAGCTTAGTTTGTGGAAAACGTACCTATGATAATCCAATCCATCTTTTAGTAGTTTGGATATACTCAGAGACACTGACATTTTCTGCAAGCAAATGACCATTCCCAGATTGTGTGTGTTAATGGAAATAATTCGTGAACAGTTACCAACATTTTCTTTTTCAATTTTGTCTAAATTGTTCAATTGTGATGTATTTGAAATACTGTTTCTGTATTTTCACTTAATCCGACGGTGTAGTAAAAATAATACGTGTTCTTTAGATCCGGATGTGCGTCTCTTGTATTTATGTTACAAACAAAAAATCCCCATTTAATCAAGTAAATGACATCTACCCCGATACAAGGCGATACAAATATGAAGTATACAGAGGCACTATATTTATGCTAAAACCTACAGAAACAAGCTCAGTAGCAAAAAGTTTAAACATAAACCCAGTTAAATGGCACTGGGTAAACGCCAAAGACATAGAACATAAGAACAAAAAATCACAAACAAGCAACATGGAAGAACAGCACAAAACTTCACAAACACTACAGTGCATACATACTATATATACAAAACTAGGTATGTTTATCAAGGATTGTTAGGTACCACCTTGGAACGGTCAGTAAAATGTCAATTTACTAGGGGTTTAAACCAGTTTGCGTGCACAACCTCACTCTCACAAACCTTGTTATTGATCAAAAGTGGGTAAGTACCGATTCGACAGCTCAGTAAAATCACAAAAGGCTGTGACCATGCTGTTATCGTAAGTAAAACCCCACATTTAATTAAACATATTCATGTCACACTCTGACAACAGTATTTCAGGCTATATAAAATGACACAACTGGAAACTATATTCAACAGGTACTTTTATCTTCTTTTAAATAAACAAAGTATGAAGACAAAACGATCTTGGCAGGATTTTAAATTTTATACCTGAGATTCAAAATAACGATACAGCAGCACTAATAAACATGCGCTGAATACTTTTTTTTACATCCGAATAACATATTCAAGTGCCAATTTCTATATTGTTTTATGATACCTATTTATAAGACACAAACAAATAGAAAGTTAGTGAACATATATCATAGAGACACACAATTTGAAGATATTGAAAGCATTCAGGGCAAAATTGCTAGAGTGGTTATTCACATGCAAAAAGTTGACGACGGACACTTACCAATAACAATAGCTTACTATGAGCATTTAAAAGAATTAGGTGAATATGCTGTTAATCATGCGGACATCCGATGCAAGAATACTAATACTTTAGCATTCGTTTCGCCGTCAACGATAGGAACACTTTATTCAACACTTGAATTAAACACATTTAGATTGATTGAGAAACCAAAACCATCGAAAACAATTGGCTTAAAGTGATATTCACGAGACAACAAAACTCTGCAGAACGTTTCAATATTCCTGCACAAACCTGGGGCAATGACATTTCGCTTGTATTTAATAAGATGATAGTAAGATTTTGAAGTAACGGACGTTTACCTGTCTTCAATTCTTCATTTTCACAAGGTAAATTAAAACAAAACAATATGAGAAAAATAAAATAAATAACTTCATTATTTTCAAGGCGTAGATAAAGCTACTGATATTGGATCTTTAGACTTCAGATTTACTATGATGTTAGGGAGTTTTCAGCAGACTTCACAATCAATCATCTTAATAAAATACAAATACAAAGAAAACAAAGAAGCATACATTTAATTATAATCTAACGACCAAAATACCGTATAAAGCAGTATATGTTTTATTAGGTAAGATCAAATAACCAAACATGACAGATAGCTATTCAGGGACAACGCATACTAAGTATACTACCAGTAAGCGATATGAATAATGCCATGATTGTTAAACAAGCCATGAAGAAGTGTATGTATTCAAGATAAAAAAAAATATACAAATAAGGCAATTGTAAACCACAACAGCCAAATAGTTACTGAGATAATGTTAAATGGAATAAGATAAGAAAAGGTGAAAGCCGAACAAGTAATCGTCAAGAGACTCATAAGACAGCAATGACAGTCCCAATCAATGTTTAAATATAGTTTTATGATAACAATTGTGGTTATACCGCTAAGGAACTGTCAAGGAAAACAGACAGCATTACTGTAAGTGTTCAACCCAACACTTGTGTTTAACAATAGATACGGCTTCACAAAAAGAGCCATTTCAAGCTAGGGCACAATATAGTAGATAAAACAATGGACACAACCAGGGCCTGTACAGTTACCCAAACATTAACCCAATTGCAATGAACTCCAAAACAGAGGCGTAATGCTACAAAACAACACACATGAAATAACTATCACAATATCGTCTTTGGTAACTGAAACGTACATACTAAGTCATTTTTACCATGCACTATTCGACCGAAGAACACAGCTAAAGAATGTGTTGTTTTAATGTGATCAACTATGTCTTTCACGAATGGCACTTTCATGTTTAAACATGCATAGTTAGTAAAATTTCTAACAAGCTAACATGTACTAGTTTAAGCATGCACAGCTGTTACAGTTTAACCAAACAGGCCTCGTGTATACGCATTTGGCATGACCCTTAAAATAAATGCTAAATTTTGATTTACGAGTTTTAATATTTCAACTTGTATCTCACCCGCTCAGACATAAATTGATGAATCATAAAGACATATGTTTATTTCACGAACTGGGGGAATGTTTTTTGCACGAAGCGTTTTTTAAAACATGCAAAACTCTAGTAATATCGGTTGGCGATGGGCGTTGATTAAAGGTTAAGGCAGCTACGATGGTTAACATACTTAATTTGCCTTTTAGAGTGTTCTCTTTCCTTTTGCTTTTTGGCTTCCCATCTCTGAACGGTTGTAAGTAAAATGGGCGTAACCGTTCTATAAAACTACCGTGCGCATAAATTACAACGCAGTTCACCTATTTCGCAGGATAATTATTGAACGTTGTTCGTGACAACGGTCTTCAACGCAGTAATATCACCCGCAAATCCTGAGACAGAAATTAAATTTCCGCAATAGCGCTCTAGTATATTCAATGTTCTCTCGTTCATGAATGCCCTAACAAGAATCATTTTAAAGTCCTGCTTTTCAACGCCAAAAAATACGGCAATTTAATCGTGTCAATGGAAACATAAAACATACGGTAGTACTTTTGTTAGCCTTATTTGAAATGAATGATGAAAGTCAAGTTTACTTTCGTCGGTGAGCACTTACCGCAAATATTGAAAAGATAATAACAATACTTCAAAGCACTTGTGTCATTATTAAGACATTACAAAACATTATTGATATTACGACATAGCATGCATGCACCTATCAATTTTAGCGGATCATTGTTATTTTACTTACCCATTTTTCCTATCTTTTGTTCTATTCAATCCCACCTTACATTCGCGTGTCAATAATCCGGAAGTACACGATATATAAATTATTCTTTAAACATGTAACATTCATTGTTTCATACACATCCGTTCGAGAAGTACACAATTACGTCTATGAAAGTGTCTCAGCAGTTAAGCTATAGCTGTACATACTTGCATACTACATTTACCTCCCTTGCCTTAAATAAATACGTTAAATGATTAGGCCAAGAAAAGTCATTCAGCCTTGGTTCATCAGAATCCGACAAAATGCCATTTCTTCCGTAAAACTATGTATTGACGGTTTAAAAGTAAGGTTTAGACAAGTTCGCGAGAATGTCGACTATATTATGTTTAAACCAGCATAACAAGCATGCTACAGTGAAAGCATTTTAATATAATGTATTAATCAACAATACCGTATATTTTTTATATACTTATGCCAACTGTGTATCAAAGTATTTCTGTATGATATGCTTTCTTTCTTTGCTTTGATAACAAAATGGAAACGTAACAATGCCAATTCAAGGTCAATAAAAAGTCAACTATTTATTGCAAGTCTAGAATATGCAATGTTTTAATTATATTCTTCAAATTGATTTTAAAATCTTTTAAAAAAGATCACTGAGCTTACTACAATGTTATCAGTACCACTTTTAAACACGTTTTCCAATTTTTCCTATTTAAGTTTAAAATAAGGTAAGAAAGTCAGCAGGAACGCAAAAATAGGATATTTGGGTAAATGAGCTCTATTTTGTTGAAAAAAAAATATGATTGTTTCTATTATAATATATTTTATCATGCAGGGACTACAAGGCGCCTTGTGCTGCTTTGCATCAATGGTTTTCTGGTGTATATATATGTGTATATATATTTACACACAGTTCATGGACGTTTTGATTCAATGAAAGTCTATGTCTTGGTAGAAATAAAAAGAAATATGATATAACACACAAACTGTGAGTAAGGTTAATTACACAGCTAGTTAATAAAAAAACAAAATATAAAAGCGCACTAAATTTCAATTATATTCTTTCGGTTTTGTTTCATTATGTAATTGCGATAAATGCATTTTTTTATCATTCTGGGGGTGCAATGCACCCATACTGTCTAGAGTCCGTGTTGTATGGCCTTTTGCTTATTTACCAATTGCATGTTTGTTTGCAAATACTTTTGGATTAGTCAAAGTGAACAAGGTAGAAACAGACTTGCCCACAATGATCTAATGTCTACACTGGCATGTGCACGGAATGTGTAAAAATGTTTCTTGGTTGGTAGTCAGTGTCTCCCAAGTATAGAACGATTACAATACCTCTTACAGGAATTAACTTTTTATTTGTTTGCCGTATTATATGACCGTTCGTCGATGGACATATTTTTCGTTTGTATGCGATAGTTTTTGATTTGTGAAGGTAAACCAAGTTGAAAAGTTGCAAATTCTTTTGATACAGCATTGATATCAATACTGATGTGGGTTGCGTATGTGTGTGTGTGTATTGCATTATTTGCCTTAATTGTTCATTCGTTTGACGTTTGGATATTGTTGTTAGGAAACACTAAAGTTTAATTTTTCTTAGACATATAAGAAGACGTCATAAACGAGACCAAAAACTGCCAATGCGGGATTTTAATAAAAAGCGCGACCGTTGCTGATATAATTCCCGGCTACAAGTAAAAATAATTATACAATACAGTAGTCGTCGTGACATTCGATCGTCATTTGATTCAGGCCATAGTGATAGGAAAGATCTCGAAGGACAAACGACCTTGTTCGTGTGCCTGTGTGGGTACAGATCTGACAGTGTCCGCTTAGTGCCACCAAGTATCATGTCATCGATGGATCGCTTCTTTCACAGACACACAATGTCCACAGTGTAATAAAGCATTCTGTCCATATAGAAATTGTCTAATTTAGTGTGATTACTTGAGATGAGACAAAGTGTACAGACTTAAATGAAACAACGTTATTAATATTTCTATGGATTGTGTGTGCCTGTGAGTTGCCTTTGATTTTTGTACTAGTGTAGTGGATTTTTGACTAATAGGATCGACGTATACATTATACTAGTGCCCCCGCCAAAAAAAACACAAAAAAACACACACTTAATAGTGTAAAACATAATGTTATTATTCACACCGAGTATATAGTTTCATTTCCTACTAATCCGCAATTAAATAATCTCATTGTTTGTTTTGCCTGGTTATTGATCTTGAAAAAAGTTTAGGCAATGTTTCTGAAAGAAATGGTATTCTTTTGATAACCGTAACACTATCATGATATCGCAAATTTGCAGTTTGTATATGTGCATCTTTATTGCTGAACAAACATATTTAAATGTAAAACGATGCTATCAATGTGTTTGAAGCAATAGAATGGAGTGCAAATGTGTTTATGCTTGTTTTAACGTTATATTGAAATAAAAATGTACTATAACTTTTTATATACATACAGCTTTCACAGGATCGATGACCCCGCTTGCCGCACTGACAAAGGATGTTACATATCAGACAGGTTTTTAGATAATCATCTAAATAAATTATGTATAATTATTTCAAAGAAACTTATTCCAACTTACTCCAATTTGCAACCAGACCATTGCAAAACATATGATAGGCACTAGTGCATTATATCATGAAAATGTTGACACTGTACCTCTGAAATTAAACTGTTTTACAGCAATTAGTGTATACTTTCCAGGAGACGTAACTCCAAAGAAGAACAAACGCTGGCTGACTATGAGTATGACTCATAATTGTCGTTATGTTTATAATTGTTATGAACGAAACACACACTAACCTGTAGAAGTAGTTTGCAAACCCAAAACTCCTAAGTAAAACTCCTACTCATAAACGTAAAATTTAAAGCCATGTTCATTTAACTCTTTGTGTTTTGCCATTCCCCACATCAGACACAAACTCTCTCAACTTCACTGTGACATTGTGTACCATGTATCAGAAGAAAACCACTTAAACGGTGAAAGTGGTTCTCTTCTCTCCAATGTTTTAAACTCAAGGGTAATTCACAAGTAGATAAGGTTGAGGCTTACGAAATTAAATCATTAAGTATTTCTTTAGGTTACATGTGTACCTTATGCAAACATTTCCTCTAAAACTTTCGGACTGGTACAAGTGTAAAATACATTTACACTACTTCTTGTAGTATACAGAAATGTCCAGTACGATACCTTTGTACAACGAAAAAAAAACCACGCGTTTTCTTTGCCTTTTTTGGGATATAAATTCCCATATCGTAACTTAAGCAATAAGGTGGTGTTTAACAGTGCTGCATCTATTGTGCTATTAAATTACAACGCAGACTTATTTTAATTATTGAACGTTGTCTTTGACGACACGGTACAAAATACTTACTTCACCAACATAAACATCATTGAAATATTACACTCAAACTGAAGAGCTCATTGATAAGAGAGAACTCGGGTTTTGGGTGCAGTAACTATATCTAACAATTTTAAATCAGACCAATATAAAAGTAACATTTAGATCAATATAAGTTAATAACAAACACATGCATAGTTATATCATTTTCGCTCTAAAACGATAACAAAGAGAATAACATTGGAGTTAAAATAAAACATGACAACAATGGTAGCGAAAGTAAAACAAAACAAAATATAACCTAGATCTATAAAAGACATACTTTGCATTGCATATCTGTAATATGACACAAAAGTATCATAATTATTAACACTAGTCAGTTAGTATAAGCAAATGGATTACATCTCACCTCCTTGTTTCTAATAAATCCGTCAGTAGATTCACACAACATCACTCTACTGAGAGGAAACATTAACGCACGTGAAAAAGAGTAACGAGGTACTTTCATAAGCTCATTATTGTGAGTTTAATAAGACCTTTATGAACTTTTTCTGGTGGATATTTTGTTATCAAAGAACATAATTCATTATACAGCTGCGCATTTGTTGCTGCAGTCTGCAAGTCGATAAAAATGCTAGATCGTTGGTTTATGAATGTTCGGAGCATTGATGAGAGGGTTTTCGTCATCCAACATTAGTATGGTAAATGTGTCAGGACGACGGCAATCAGAATTTAGTGTGAGGTTGTTGTTTTTTATATAACATTCCACATTTATATCATGACAGCCCGTTCAAAACGCCGATTAAAAAGGTGACAAAATTAACATTAACAATGTTGCTTTTTTCTTTTATTATTTTGTGGTGTTAAACTACAAATCGCGAAAGACATTGAGTATGCACTTTGTATTCTATATATTTAAAGGCAAAAATGGATCATTGGGTGCTCAATAAGAAATAAAAACACTTTGCAATTAATTTCCATTTTAATGTGAAAAACTACAGAAACAAGCTCAGCAGCCAAAAGTTTAAACATACATCTGAATGTAGTCGTATATAGAAATAAAACGCCTCTAATTTCCTCGTATAGGTAGAACGTGGAAAACCTACTAAAGCAAAACACACAACAGAATACGTTTTTCTTTCATGCTTTTCGATGAAATATGGGGTTTTATCAGTGAAATAACAACTTTGAAAATATCAATTTGATATCATCTTGATATTTTCACTGCAAAATAAGGAGTGAAAATATCAACTTTAAGAACTACTCTTAAAATCCTTTCTCAAAACAGAACATTTCACTTTGAACTAGAAAATGTTTGCAAAAAATCGTTTACAAGTTAAAGAAATGTTTAATAAATTTAAATTAATAAATATTTGGAAATTAACATCTTAACGTTTATTACCAGTTATCCCGTTCTTCAAACGTTTTCTGCATCTTAAAGCTGATCGAATGTTCGAAAATTTTCAAGCGAAACAGACTGGTCTATGACAGTAAGATGACTGACTGTCCATGTTTCATGAAAAACAGTCTAAATTAAAAAAGTGTTTAAAATCCAATGAATATCCGCATTTGTTTTGCTAAAACATTTGACCTTCCAAATTGTCATCCATAAAATGACGGCGTAGTAATTTGGTTATGTATTCATGCCCCGCTTAAAATCAAAGTGATTTCGTTATTTGTTGGGACATATTTGATTACTGTTCATAAAAGCTTTGCACTAAAAAACGAGCGAACAATAAACTATAAGAATAAATAGCAGATAACTTTTTCTCAAAAAACCGAAAATAGAAAAGTTGACAGCTATAATTTTGCATGAGGGGCGCCCCACGGGAAGCGGCCTAAATAACACCCTTTTCAAAAAGGGGGTAATAAATAAAAATAATAATAATAATAATACTCCGAAAATAAGCATAAACGAAACAATTTTTTTTTTTTTTTCAGTTTAAGATCGTATTTATTTTCACTCGTGATCATATGTTTTTCTATGACACTCGTGAAATATAATACGATCTTACACTGAAATAAACAAATATCCTCTATACCTTTATTTGAAACATGCTTTTTATCTCAACATACCGCCTGGTGGATATTAATTATTAACAGTCCGTCAATTTTCCGGGAAAAAAGTTAAAGCCATTTTGGAGGATCCAAATTAATAATCTTTAACATCGTTATTCAGTGCTGCTTAACATTGAATGCATGTTATCACTACCTATACTAATTAAGTGCTGTTTAAAAACAAGAATTCATAGACCTACCGTTCATAAAATAAGGTCTAAGCTGTACTTGCAAATACCTGAAACGTTTTTTTGCTGGATTCATTAAGAAATTATACCTATTTATCCTCTCATTAATGCAGCAAAATAAACGTATGATGAGCTCATGATTATTTTTTTTAAGGTATCATCTTGAATAAATAAATGAAAATAAATCCATTTCGTCATAAACAAGCTTACATCTCAGATATTATTGATGTGAAATACACCTGCTTCTTCGAAGACTTTAACCCTCTTCACTAATTAAGGTTCGATGAAATAAACGCAGAAAACATTATATCAATTCTTGTAGGAAATGTCAGTTCCAAATTGTTAAATGCCTCTGGATATGATAGAGATCATACCTCAACGACAATATTTTTTCGACGGAGGTATTAAGTTCTGTTTGTTTATCAATGGCTATTCTGCCTGTCATATCCACCAAGAACCCGAAATGATCCAACGTTTTGATTTGGTAAATCAAAGTGCCACATTTAATTTGTTATCTGTATTTTATTATATATTTAATCGAACCAAATGTGGCGCAAGTGTGAAGAATGACAACATGACCAATGTAACGTATTCAGAATTTTCAGGACTGAACTGTTTTCTTTGAATCGATTCCGAATTAGAAAAATGTAAAGAAAAACAACGGATACATTCTGCGTATTTAATAGATCGACATGGAACATTTACTTTACCGAACAGCCTAGGTTCCTGCTGTTTAATTGATTTTTTAACTATGAGGTTTTGTTTTACCACAGTTTCATCCGGTTTTCTCTTTAGATGATCAGACATCAAAAAGGTATATAATATATCAAAACAAATAATTTCACCATTCCTGATCTGGCCTAAGCTATGTGCTATGCCGGTTTTGATTTACACGTATAAAGTAAATGAATAAGACTTTTATAAATAAATGAAAATGTCATACCAGCCAATTATCAAGATGCTTTGTAATCATTTAATATTTTAGGTTACTTGGTCTTTTTGTGTAATCCATATATACCTACAACAGAAAAAGGAACGTGAAGCGTTGAGTGTTCCATTCCAGTAATTGTTAAATGATAAATGCAAGGCTTGTCAATAAAACGTTTATTTCATTAAGTGTTATACATATCTATTATTTACGAAGTCATTATGGCGGTATGTTTTGACTTACTAATAATTTATGCAGCGACTGCTATTCCTTGCAATTAATTGTTGTTGTTTTTGTGTTAATTAATGGGGCTGAAAGGCAATCTTTAAGTGCGAAGCTTGAACTAAGTATGTCTGTGCCCATTGTAATAGTTTGTCACATTCTCCTTATACTAAATTATGAAGGGACTACTCGCATTTTGCCCCACTGTATACTTAGTATCTTTGCTATAACAGGATAACTTGAACGACTCGTATTGTATCAAATTGACAATCTGAAAGTATGTACACATTCATGCTAATAGGTGTTGATGAGTCTATCGTCTGTTTTTGGTGTTTGTTTTTATGTATGTGGTGTATATACCTTTGTGTCTTTAGTTCATTGTCGTTTAGGTCCTTGTCATGTCCTTGTAAACAGGGTTTATATTTGCAATTTTGACTTCTGTGCGTGACCTTGTATTTGCTATTGTAATTTAGCTAATCTAAGAAAAATGAATCATTTTTCACATTTACAATGTTTGGACATTATTGGATAAGCATGTATAAGTTATATTTTAATGTTAAGATCTATATGCGCTATTGGGTTGAAGTAATTACATTTTCTGCGCGAATATAACGTGGTGACATAAACTAGACCCGGTTATGATTTAGTTTTGCCTGATACGTTATCTGAAATTTATTCATATTTTAATTCAATCTGCAGCCAACGTCTGCATACAATCTTTCACATCTTAGATTATTATCATAGACCCCCCGCCCCTATTCTCCCCCCCCCCACACATATCTTGAGCTTTATAAGTCTCAGTCTTGCAAAAAAATGTTATTAATGTTTTATAGTTTAATTGATTGACGTGGTGAACAATCGCGGATATCTGTAACATTTTATTGATACGCTATTATCATCTTATTAGTTATAAATGTTTTATGTCGTAGCTAATATTGATTGTCCAAGCACCTGTTGTGTCAGCAATCATTGTCTTTAGCCTACTGTGCAGTTTATTTAACGTGTCGACTATATGCCTTACTAAATTAACTATTCATTTGATTGATAATTGTATTGAACCATCCTCGGCACCCCATCGTATTATTTACCTATATACGTTTGGGTGCCGAAGATGTATTGAATACGAATGGTTGAAATAAGTTGTGGACCAATTATGTATTGTGTAGGAAATAGGAGATTAAAACCAACTTGCATTTTTTTTAAATATTTAACAGGAACAAACATATACTTAATATTTCAATATATGTTTATGAGATAAAGTGTGAATAAATTTCTTTTAAATTGCGTTAGTAACGCGTTATGGTAAAACGGTGGACCGTTTGTTATTTTTATTGAAAGAAAAGGTTTTCATTTTGCTAAGTTTAAAATGATGCCTTCTCATTGTGAAAATAATTTTTTGCTTTGATAAACACAAACGGCACGAATCTTTGATATCAAAGTGTTGAAACCATGTTAGAGTCCCTTTAAAATATATTTAAATTATTCAAATTGAACTAAGGTAATGAATTATTATGTTGGAAAACAACTTCGAAATATTGCATTTTGTGTCGAACCTGCGTTATGTTTCCTTGTCTATGCGAATATGGCTTGGTGCCGTAAACTGGACCTCATTTATTACTAATGATATGATATTTGTTAGATAATTTGGTTATTTGAACAATCTGCCACCGACTGCTGCTTCTATCAACTATCATATCAAAGTAAATCATCACAGAATCTCCATATCTGCAGCAGTATCCAAGCCTTAGATTAGAAGCACATATGACTGGATAAACCTGGTGAAATATTAAAAATGAAGGTAACATTTCACCACTACTCATTTATCTTGTTATAAACGGTTTATCTCGTTGTTTATTATAATTGTTGCTGTATCCGGTACGACAGCTAAATCATTCAGCAAAAAGTGTTTTTATTTCCTTTTGTAAATTTCCTATGATCTATGTAGTTACCTAGCTACACACGCCGATTTGGGAAAGCGAAAAAATGACATTGTAAATATAATGAAGAAAAAAACTTGCTTTCTTTGTTCGATGAAGTTTTACAATTATATTTAGTTCTTGTTTTTCATTTTATCATAAATATAGTTTTAAAACAATAGAGTAACGCAAGTGGCTCGATCCATGATAACTATTTCCCGACACACGATGCCAACCCCCTGTTTCGTTACTTTTACGGATCACATTTTAAAAATTTAAAAAAGGATGATCTTAATCTCTACCGTTATGAGAATTCACAATTCAAGTAAAATTGCGCAATTAGTTCGATGTATTATATGCTTATTTGTGTGAATTCGTTTAAACAAAAGAATAGTACGGAAACCCAGTAAACTAACCATGTCAAGTCAACCAAACATTACCTAATAAACATATTTTGACGTTTATTCAATGCGTTTGTTGTGTTTTTACGTTGTATGTCTCTTGTAAAAATAATTGTTTGATCCTTGTGCATTTAAACAGGATTCTGGTTAAATGTTGGCGATTTGTCTTTTCCCATAGGTTACATTGTCTTACTTTCACCTAATATTTATCAATGCCCTTGTTTATACAGAACAGAAAATTTATTTTGACTTAAGCATATAAACAGCTCATCGTCACATTACACAACACACACAATACGCATACAAATAAATAATAAATAGATGAATAAATGCATGAATCATTATTCAATTTCTCTATATATAGTGATAGAGAAAAAAAACAACAACAAAAAAACAACAACAGCTTTCATCGCGCCTATAGATACCTCTGAGAGTGTTCACTCCCTACTCTCCATAGAGGAACGTTTAGGCAAATGTTAGGCAATGGTACTTTAAAAGAATACAGTGGTTTGATCACTGTGTTAAATAGTTATAAGCGCAAAGATAACAGTACAAATACAACTAATCTTAAGACATATACAAAACACATGGAATAACATCCAGTACAAGGATATGAATATTTCTAGAAAAAACATATATGTATTCAAACATAATCATTTCTTTCTTTGAAAGCTTTTAAACAATAAATAGCTAGTTTAACCAGAAGAGGTTTATCATCTGTTTGCAGTAAAGTAATAAATCCCATACTAGGATATCTTGAATAGTAATTTGGCAAATACCTTTTACGAATATCAGCATATAGTGGACATCTTAAAACGAAAGTACTCGTCTTCTATATCGTTTAAGTTGCAATAGGTACATTTTCTATCATGTCTTGCAATACCGTTATGTCGGCCAACTTCAATATTTAACCTACGGGAAGATAGCCGTAATTGTGCAAGCACTTGTCTGTATTTGATATTGTCTAATAAAGAAATATAATTAGAAACTTGGTAATTACATTTAAATTCTTTATATATATATATATCTAATGAACTACAACTATCCATACCCACTCTCCATTCTGAGATATAAATATCTCGTAATCTATTTCTAAGCAGAGGTACAAATGCAGACATATTCACTGATTCGGGGAATAACCAAACATCATTAAAACCTGAGCGTTGTAATACATCTCGAACATTTAAAGGCACACTGATGAACTCCCAGGAAACGTACAATCAAATACATACAAAGTCACATGACAGAGAACACCGATTACAGAAATATGGAGCTACCATAGTAAACGAACATTGGGGCTTCAATCTTGCAACTGTCACTGACAAAGTGACATATATTCACGAGATTTCAACCTCACTCTTTTCTTAGAGCAAAAGGTGAAACATATAAGCCTTAATGGTTGAGAAACACTTATTGATTAAAGCAATAAGCTATTGTACAGCAATTTAAAATACCTTGATTCCAAAGCGGATATGTTTCAGTCGTCATTTTAAACTACAACATTACATTTTAATCACACGACTGCGCTCTGAAAGCACTTTTCCATAGATGCTTTGTGAACAATCATCCACATTTCTTTTCATATCAAGCATATTGATCTCTCTAACTAATATTGCTTAATGGCTTTCCGTGTTCTCAAGTGTGTTTCGCCTCGTCAAATATGGATGCTGTTCATGTATTATTGAAACTCAATGTATCAAAACGTGCTTGTTGTGAATAAAATGTTTTAAAATGTTTATTGTTGTTAAAATTGATACTTTGTTATTATTGCGTCATTGGGATATGTGATCGATTTTTTCACCTTATAAATACGTTCTCGAGTACTATTAACGATACGGTGAAGGGTAATCAATCAAATAAGTAGACAAGGTAAATAGTTATAGTAGTAATATATTAATAGTAATATTCATCACGATTAAACTTTTCAAGATACAATGATAGAATCTATTTTTTACCAATGCGATGACAATATGTTTGTGTTTGTTTTTTGACGTTTAATTTTCATATTTATCAACGTTTTGTTTGCCGTACTCATATGTTGAATCGCCAACATAAAGATCGCTCATATTGAAGGTATAATTTTAAAGTTGATCTCATTGTTTTATGTGAGTTATGAGAATTATACAAGCAGACGCTTTAGCTGGAGTTTGCACTGGAAATATACAGTACATGTGTAGTTTAGAAAGAGGAAACATAATCAATGTCATGAAAACGACCATACATGATGTGTAATTGATAAAATGCTTATATATAATACCTTAACGTAAACACATATTCCGAGACAGAAGAGACAGAAAAAAACAACAACGAGATACCATTTGCTTTAGGGACCATACCTTAAGGCGATATTTGAAGGTCATAAAGGGGCTAGACACCAGATGGTCACAAATTCGTCAAATACATCATTTTCACAAAACAAAATTTGAATTCTCAATGTGAGCTAGAAAAAGGCTGATAATACATCATTTTACATGATTAGAGTATTAAACGAATACATCATGTTGCTGTCTCATCTGTGTTTCCCCTTTTAAAAATAGCACACAATGGTTTCCCAGATTAAAAAAAATATCTGTTTATGAGTAGAGTACAGATAAATATGCCGACGTTTTTCATGTAAATGTTCGACAATTTCATTTTTTATTTTAAATGTTTCATCTGGTGTCTTAACCCCTTAAAACGAATGTTCAATAAAGAAAGAGCCCTGCCATTCTGCCTGCTTGAATTCCTTTTTTTTAGTATTAAGTCTAAAACGGTTAATGGGTTTGCATTGACAGATCTTAGATTTTCTGCGTCAAATATTTTCGCTCTCAAGTATAAACTGGACACCATATTTGAAACCATTTACTAATAATAATCTTGAGTTCTGTTTATGATCAAATGGTTAACAAAAGTTTTTTTTCAACATTGAAAGGTGAATATCTTGGATAGGATTGTTAAACTTTAATTATTTTGTAACTTGGTCTGCCTGTTTGGGGGAGCGGAAATGATTTGGGCCGAGGATAGGCCCGACGGGTCTATTTCGGAGCGAATTCTGGATTTGGTGCCAAAGTGGCGCCCGCTAAGTTCGGCTAAATATATATTTTCATTTTATTTGTTTAAACAACAATGATTATAATAATAATAATAATAATAATAATAATAATAATAATAATAATAATTAATAATTTAATAATAATAGAAATAATAATAATAATGATTTTTACTCCATTTCTCGCCTATAATTTAACACATCTCGAGTTCTTTTGCGACGAATACTGAGCAGGACAAGAAAAATGCATGAGTCCATTACTCGATTCATTGAAATCATTCATGCTATTGTTATGCCGTTTAATTGAAGTTCACCGTTAAGGCATTGAAAAATAACTAGTAATGTGTAACTATTTTAACTAACAATTGGGCAAAATCAATCTAACTAACATATATGACATTTTTCTTACAGAAGCCGAGACTATGTGTTCAAAGGTGTCAAATAATGCTGCGGCACCTAAAGTATTAAAGTACCCGAATTACAAAACGCATCTTTTTGACTCAGATCAAACTATCACGGCACTAGCATAACCGCGACTAGTTTGTATCTGTTTACGTTGTCACTCGGTTTAAGACATGGTTTTCTTATACCAAATACAATGTATAACCAATAAATTACATTAATTATATACCGGTGACCACGTGCAATCTGCAGAATAACCACTGAACGAATACAGAGTATGGGTAGTATCAAACGTTACAAACAGCTATTGAATTTTGAGCAATTAAAGTTAATTTTTACAATATAAATAGAGCTAAAAATGTATATGTATCATTTTTTTTTCTTTTAAAAAATCAGTTAAAACAACCTTGTAAATCTTAAACACACCTATTCGCAATAGAGTCTTGATTGTATAGCAAATACTCAAAAGCCAATAGAAATACAGAAGAGCGATAAACAACTTGTGACCTTAACTTGACCTGGGTTAGATCCAACTTAAATTCAATCTACCTATGACGTCGGCTACTCTGTGGAGTAACCGTACATATTGAAAAATATCTATTTCACAGAGAATTCGATCATTTTGCTCAGTCACAATACTGATACGATTCCAAAATAAATACATTTATTTCTCATTTGGAAAGTGACAGATGCAAATGAATTGGTATTGATCTTCGACATTACGTAATATGGTAGTTCCAAAGGTTGCACGATAGTTAAAGTTTCTCATTTTAACCCATATATTTTAATAATGAATGTAATGGATAATTGGATATTGGCAGATAATAGCTATTTGTCTGCAAAGCTTGTTTGCTCATATTGCATCACGCACATTTATGTTGATTGATTGCTTAATAACTAGAATCATTCTCTAGCAGTTTATATGATATTTCCGTCGAAGTGAACTTGAGCAGAAAATCATAATGAATTATTGCTAAAATAATGTCGAGTATACGATAGAATTATGGATACATATCAATATCCAAGCGCCCACAAGGTAAACGCACATATAAATGGTACTGGTATATATAAACCACGTACGTGACAAACAAATCAAAGCATAAAAGGCAGAGCACTTCCAAAATTTAGTTTTTGATTTTAATACGACAAAAAATGTACAAGTATTACAAAGCTGGTACGAACGAATATGCGTGTTTATGTATGCCAAATAACAGCAGACAATCCAAACAAAGTATTTTTGAAGAAAAAATAGCAATTATCTCAAAGCCACAAACACGTTGTTTTCGAAAAACGTCAAGCATTTTGATTCCATACTATTATTGTTTCACTTCTGCATTTCAATGCAAATGCTTTTAAACTAATTTGTTTCTAAAAATTGTTCTGCAATAAACATACCTCAACATATTCGAACATGATACACGTTTCGGGTTTGCCGAGGACGGAACCTAATTGGACTTTAAAAGTTCTCATTTTCAGTCCTCCAACAGTACAATGTAACTACATGGACAATATCATCAGAAATAAAAACAAATACAAATGACGTTTAGAAGACATCAGATAAAAGCACTAACGATATTGAACGAGTGACACAAACAATACCAAACAGACCACACACACATCACAATTATTTTTCCGATAAATGATGGGGATGAACGCCATCAGTGGAACTCGAGTTCACTGCAATAATAATTTACGAGTCAGGTCCAACTCTTCATTGTGACGAGTACTTAATCACTTTAAATGAAATCAACCTTGCATTTATTCATCACTATAACAAAGGCAGGAAAATACTAGTTGTTCTTGCTGTAATTTAAACAGTGGGTCTGTTATCACAAGTTTGTATTAGATGCAAACCTATTTTTATATTACATATCTACGACTATTACTTTAATGGAAAAAAAATACGTCGAACCTAGCACACAAACAAAATGTAGTATGTTAACAAACGCACAAAGATGATATGTACATATTCATATATTGCTATCGGATGATAATTATTATGTGACCTGCCCGTCTGTAAGTGGCATTGTAAATAACCAATTCATCAATAATGCGTTTTATCTTTTACACAGACTGACCTACATCCTACATATAATTATCCGTATATTCAGGGCTTATGCGGCCTTCGAACAGTCATGAACATGAGTTCACCGAGGGATTAAACTTGTGCCTGAAAACTCAACTTTACATTGTCCCAACATTTATCAACTAGGGAAAACTTTAACTTGTAGACAAATGCAGAATAAGTAAAGGAATATTATGAAAAAATAAAGTTACTCAACGTCCGAATACAGAGATTACCTGTCGACGAATGATTCCGGCCAGAGCAACAGAGCCGACTCCTCAAAGTTACAAAACAGCAACACTTAGACAGGTAAAACGAATCGAAAAGGACAATTAAATATTTAATAAGTTAAATTGCATTTGATGAATAATTGTAATTCAAGTGAAATTGAGTTGACCAAAAATAAGATAAACTAACATTATTATAATAAATATTCATAACCAGTAAATAATTTTGCTATCTGACAGTTTGACTTCTTTAAATCTGTATTTGTTCCTTAATATAAAACACATTTGATGCCTTTAACGATCTTGTCACTTTTTCTTTTGTTTGAAGCCATACTCAATGAGTGTGGCTATAGGGGAGCACATTGCGTATAAAAGTCTTACACCCAGCAGCTGTATTTCGCATTATTATGTGTAAGAGATTGATGTAATATCATGATAGACGATGATTAACACTTATAAGACATCATTTTATTGCTATTTGCATTATAAATCAAAGCAATATATGAGCTAATGTAATATTTATTTCCGGCCATATTCCGCTTTGGAATTATTATTTTGGGATTGATCCGATATCATAGAATTTTAGATATTAGATATATTTAGACGGATTCGAACAAGAAGTATGGAATTGACTGTTTTAATACAATAGTTGTAAAAGCAAGGATAATAAATGATGTTGGAAAAGAGTGAAACTACACTATAATCAAATATATGATTTTTTACAATACTTATCATTATCGATAAAACTTTCAATACCCTAATTGCATAAAAAAGGAAATTGCAGAAGCCAAAGATTAACCAAACTCTTTAGTAACTATCATTTTGAACGTTATGAATTGCGGTCCATCCACCTCCCTGCAACTGATTTAATTGACTTTTCCCGAGGTTTCTTACTGACGGAATGTTTAAAATTGAAACACACGATGTGTCGTGTTAATATAATTAGAAGAATTAGGTGAGAAAACCAAACATATTCTTCAACTCAAATGATTGACTACTCGACTTGTCTCTATAGTTGTCATTGCATTCACTCGATACTTCTATCAATTAGTTTATGGTGTTTTATATAGACGACGAAAGAAAAACATCAAAAGTATGAAAATACCAGTCTCAGTTTCATTGCCAGTACTGATAAGCCAAGCACGATAAAAACGATTTGTCGATTGTTTGGACGACTAGAAATCACTTCCAAAAGAATGTAATCCATATATCTATTACTTAAAGGTAAATCGCAATACATGTAAACTCACTCAAAATGGTCACTTATGTACATGATGGTATGTGTTGACGCCATGTGTTTCATTATTCAATCTGTAAAAAATATTCGCACCTGGATTTTCTGTAAACGTGCAATGTTGTGAAAAAATATCTTTTGAGTGTGCAGTGATTGTTCATGTTACTACGTTAAGATATACTGCAATACGTATTTCGATTGAATGTGCCTTTACAAAAGTTGTTTTTTAAGATCAATTATCAATTTGAAACATCCGAAAATATGTCAAAGGATTAAGTTTTCTCAGATATTTCAATCCACGAGCACGAAAATATAAATTAATTTATGTACTTGGTAAAAATACGACATATTAATGAGACATTTTTTCTTTATCCAGATATAAATAACCTTTGATTTTGTTTAGTCTCATTGATAGGCCCACAAGTCATCGATATTCATTTTCAAACTAAACAAACGTAGGCAGATATAAGCACCAATTTAACTCAGACGAACTATGGCGGCAGTAACATGATGACTGATTTATCTTTCACATGAATTGGATTTCTTTATCGCCAGATACAAAAATGAGGGTCTAATTCATTTACCCCAGATGTTTATCTTCAAATGCCTCAGTATCTCGTTTCACACTTTGAGCGCCAAATCGTATTCTTGAAAGGTTTGAGAGATTCATAGATTTTGTGACACGACGTTTTTAGAATAAAAGTCCTGCATACAGCATTAAGATGGATTTTTTTAATTACTGCAACTTAGTTAAAATTTTAAGTAATCATACACAATTTTAACAACAATAAAAGCTGCTCTAAACACATGTAAATTAATGACTCGTACAATATTAATAGCTTCAAGTTTCGTAAATTAAAACCATCGAGTATCGCCAGCTTGTCCTACCTATCAGTTGATGTTCAGTACTCTAAACCCGTCTATGCAAATGAGGTTCATAACAGTGTCCTCAAGGCTTTCAATAAAAGAACATGTAAAATAAAATAACTTTGAATTAAACTGTTTTCAGCATTGATACATAGTTCGGGGTGTTAATATAAAGCGTAAGCAAACTTACGTCTCATGAAAGATAACAATATATTTATCAGTGTATTGTTCTTCTTCTTGCGATTGTGTGAATGCGTATTTAAAGCTGTAAACGATATGTCAAAATATCCAAAACATACTTTCAAAACAAGTTTAAAAAAAGGAAAAAAAAATATCTGAATATGTTGCATTTGTATCGTGTTTATTGAAGCTCTAATAGTGTAACATTAGCGGAAAAAGAAACGAAATGACCAAGGGAAATGATTTGGTTTTCCTCCAGTCACACTCGATTGATATCGGTAAAAGTACACGGCAGATATCCTTTGTAAATGTGCGATTATACTCATCGAATAATATAGTTTGATTTTCATTTTATTTGCAATAATACTGTTACACGTTGATACTACAAAATATAGAAAAGACTTATTGTGCTAAAATTATAGTCAGTTCAAAAAGCGCTATTTTATTTCATAATCCAGTTAAAATATAATTGTTCCACCAAAACAGAACGGCAACTATTATATGTTGACGTTTCAGAGCGATTAATTTCATGCATTTCTCGCAATTCTTGTATTTTGGCTTCTATCAAAGAATGCAAGAAAAGTATTTAATACTTTATATCGTCAAAACCTAATTTATCGCAGCGACTCGACAGTCAAATCAGGTAGGGAAATGGCTCCGACCATAATGTTGTTTGACAGGTTTTAAATCACAGAATAAAAAAAACACACAATTATAATAAAAACATGCTATCTTATACAACATTGTCTCAGTTTTGATAACAAAATAGGAAGCATATTTCTGCAAGAGGTCCTAAACCTTTTGACAAATATAGCATACACAACTGGATTAATAGCATGATTTAAGAAATATATACGAAAGAAAAACGAAAACAGCGTGAATTCACTTGGTGACATACTGACAATCTTTTCAACTTTCAAAGTCATTAAATTATGCGTAACATACGTAACAATAAACACAATAGTCAATATAAACCAAATAAAGGTCTTTGTGGGAAATTGTTTGGTTCTCTGTGCTCGACCACTTATTCTGATACTCTGTTTAATGCTCTTTCTGTGGTTTGAAACCCAATTCTGAAGTGATCCATTTGAGAGTGATCCGTTTTTAATTTGATTGGGTATTGAGACGTTACTTCCTCCGTGTTCATTTGTCCCCATGTATTTATGACCTGCCTCTGGTGTTTCGTGAACAACTGTATTTTGATTATAAATCCCGGAACTTAACACAGTTTCATACGATGAATTATTGCGCTGCATGGATATAGCTTTTATTTGTTTCGCAGCTTCTTTCATCACAAATGTATACAATACTATATACGTTACAGAAATTCCGATCAGTAAAACAAGGAGTATGAATTTGTAGACTGTTCTCCATATGGATTTCTTGAACTTTTCTTCCGTTTCACATAGATGAATGGTGGTGTTTCCTCCATGTATATTTGTCATGTTTGTTGTTTTTATTCCACACATAATAGTTCCGGGTATAGCTAAAAGTATAGGGAATACACAAGCAACCACTCCCAAAATTCGTACTGCAATCGCTGGTGACATTTGTTTCTTGAATGGCTTTACTACCTTTCTAAACCTATCTATTGAGATGACCAAGAGGGCGAGACACGAGGAAGTAGCCCCAAACACGTTGAAAAAGCATTTTACCTTGCATGTGACCACATCCCCAAATTCGAAGTATTTCCTCTGTTTCACCATCTCAGCCGGTATCAAAGTTACACATATCACCATGTCTATCACAGCTAGGGTCAGGACGAACACTTTGAAGTTATTCCGCTTGTAATCCCGACTCAAAGAGAAAACGAGTAAAATTATAAGGTTTCCAAAGAATCCAAAAACGACAAAGAAGCCAAACGCTATTGTAAGCGGAAGCAATGCTCTCGCATATCGGTCGTTCAATTCGTCTATGCTCTCTGTCTGATTATAATCTAAAACGTCCGTGGAATTCTTCATTCTGCTACCAGTGCCATTCACACACTGTTGATCAAATATTAATGTTAATTTGATAATAACTGATGGCTATCATTACCATTTTCTGATAACATACGTTTTTGTTTAAATTCCAAAATTGAAATCAAGCTGATATTTCCGATCTCTGGAACCCACTGAAGTAAAGTCCAATGCCTATCTAATCAAGCCACACTTTTATACAGCGAAATCCGATTATCTGGTCCCGCCTCCTGTGAGAAAACCTAGCAGGCACGCTATCCAATCTGCAGAAATGAAAATCCCTAGTGGTTATAAATTAGATAGTTAATAGTATCATTTCCATTTGGTTGTTTCTTTCAATTCAAATTTACATCCTTTTTCGTCCCGATCTACGTCAATATGATCATAGAGCTAAAAAAAGGAAGTGGATTTTATTGTGTTTGACATAAACTTTATATATGTTACTACTCTATAAGATATTAAATGGTGCGACAAAGCATTTTAAGTTCATATATCAATTTAAGTTATTGTTAATTGTGAGTTTTATTTATAAACAGTGATTTGTTCACACACGTGTAAATTATACACATACTACATGCACTTGTGACTAATACAATGTTGTTACGTATTATGATAATTTAATTGTAAATTATTAACATTCCTTCAAAACTAGTTTCAATGTTACAATATCGAAACTTGTATCGTTTGCTTCAACTGTGTTTCACAGAACACTGTGTAAATCCAAAGATGTAATTAGGATCGTGTTTAAATCAATCCGTGCCACCGAATTAATCGTGGTAGTACGGCAGCTTGTATATCTCTCCTATCAAACTGGTCAGTATTTGACCCCGTTCACAAGGCGGAGTGGCTGATAACGACGAAGACATGTAGGACGACTGGGTTATGGAAAGGGGCACTCCGTGATTTCAATTCACGTCATTTGTTAAAGCTCTGACATCAGGCTGCCAATTGTCGTTAAACCTTTTCGTCACTAATTTCATCACCTGCAAGTAAATAAAATATTTCCACAATATTTGCCAAACATAAGATACGGTAAAATAACAAACTGAATGAAGACTAGCATATCAATTCTTTTATTGCGTTGCATTTTTATCCTCTTTCCATTCTTATCTGTATATCCAATTAATCTTCTTTTGAATTGCTATCAAGCTTAAAATTCTAGTAGAATTTTAAATAATTTGAATGGATAAGTATGTGCATTGATATCAACGTTATTTGTTCCGTTTTATTGATAAATTACTTTCAATAGGTTTTCTTTGGAAATTTACATTTAATAAAATTTATTATGAATGTATAAACCAATTTCTTTTCAGCTTTATTACTTGTTTGACTGTAAAGGAGAGGACATTTTGCTAATGTTGTTATGTGATAAAGTGTGGCCCGACCCAAATATATCGTTCCATATCTACTTCTTTTTCTATGCGTTGAAATAACTTTTGGTGAAGCTTATCCTCTTTCGAACAGCGCCACATACAAATAAATTGATTGGTTCTAAAGAATGCATCGAAGTGAATGCTTAGCGTTACTAAGTGCATATGTTTTATGGATAATTAAGGATTGATTCTTATTTTTTGTGCGTTCATGCAGTATGAACGCTCGGCCGCGATTTTGCAAATGCAAATCAAAGATTCTTTTCAATCATTTCGTAGCTACTGTAATAAATATGGTGGTAATAAGGAATTTTTGTAATATTCTTGTTTTAATAAAGAAAAATATCGATATATTTGAACTCCTGTTTTACATATGCGTGACCAATGTAAATGGGCATAAAAATGTTGTCACCATGATTTCATGGATTACGTTCAGTTTAACAGTTTAAGGTAAAAATATTTTTGTTTTGTCGTCTTCACGATTGCTGATATATCATCGGTTGTGTTTAGTTACGAAAGGTTTCTTTCTTGAGATGCGAAGCTACGCCGAAAATTACCAAGTATAAGAAGCTTTGAGGAAATCGTACCTATGATGAATAAATCCAATTTTTTTAGTAGTTTGGACATACTCCTAGACACTGACATTTTCTCCAAGCAAATAACCATTCCCAGATTTTGTATGTTAATGGAAGGATAATTCGTGAACAGTAACCAACATTTGTTTTTCCAATTTTGTCTAAACTGTTCAGTTGTGATGTATCTGAAATAATGTTTTTGTTTTTTTCACTTGATCTGACGGTGTAGTAAAAATAATACGTTTAGTAGTTGTTCTTTAGATCCGGATGTGTGCCGCTCTGAATCTGCAAATATTTATGTAACAAATGAAAATCCCAATTTAATCAATCAAATGACATCTACCCCGATACAAGGCGATACGAATAAGAAGTATGTAGAGGTACCAACCTTGTTATTGATCAAAAGTGGTAACTACAGATTCGACGGCTTAGTAAAATTAAAGAGGGTGTGACCATGCTGTTACTGAGAGTGTAACCCCACACTTAATTCAACATACTCATGTCACACTCTTAGAACAGTATATCAGACTTTATAAAATGACAAAACTCGAAGCCGATCTACATTCCACAGGTACGTTTATCTTCTTTTAAATAAACCAAGTATTAAGACAAAACCATCTTGGCAGGATTTTAAAGTTTATACCTGAGATTCAAAATAACGATACATCAAGCACTGATAAGCACCCGCTGAATACTTGTTTACATCTGAATTAGATATCCAAGTGCCAAGTGTATTATGATAACTATCAGCACAATTTATAAGCCACAAAAAAATAAAAAGTAAGTGAATATATTTCATAGAGACACACAATTTGAAACAATTGATTTAAGTTAGGGTGAAATTGCTCCTGGAGTGGTAGCTTACAAGCAAAATGTACACTAACCAATAACAAGAGCTCACAAGAGATTGGTGAATATGCTGTCAATCATACGGACATCCGATGTAAGAATACTAATACTTTAGCATTCGTTTCGTCGTCAGCGATAAGAATACTTTATTTAACATTCGAAGACATTTTTATTGATTAAGAAACCAAGTTCATCGAAGACAATTGGATAAAAGTGAATAATATTCACTTGATTACATAACTCTGCAGAACATTTTTATATTCTGGCACAAACCTGAGGCAATAACATTCCGCTTGTATCTAATAAAATGTTTTTTTTTGCAATTCTGAACGTTTACCTGTCTTCAATTCTTTAATTTCAGGAGGTAAATTAAAACAAAACAATACGAAACATCATAAACGACTTCATAACTTTCAACTCGTAGATAAAGCAACTGATTTCAGATCTTTAGATCTCTGATTTACTGTGATGCTTAACGGGGGTGTTCTGCAGAGTTCACAATAAATCATCTGAATAAAATACAAATACAAAGAAAAAAAGGAAGCATACAACTTATTCTTTTCATACGACACCAACACCGTATCAAACAATATAATTTTTATAAGGTAAGACTAAATTTGATCACGATAACTATTCAGTGACAACCCAATACTGAGTTTAATAACAGTATGCAACTGAATAATGTCATGATTGTTAAACAAGACATGAAGAAGTGTATGTATTTGAGATAACCAATTTATACAAATAATGTCATTGTAAACTATAACGGCCAAACACTTACTGAGATAATGTTGAATGGAATAAGTTAAGAAAGGTCCAAGGTGAAAGTCGAACAAGCAATCGTGAAGAGACTCATTAGACAGCAACAACAGTCCCCCTCAATGTCAGAATATCGTTTAATGATAACAATTGTGGTTATACAGCTAAGAAACTGTCAGTGAAAACAGACAGCCTCACTATAAGTGTTCAACCAAACACTTGTATTTCACAATAGTTGTAGCTTCACAAAAAGAATATTTGTAAGCTAAGGCACTTTAAAAGTATAATAGATAAAGCAATGGAAACTATCGGGACATGCACAGTTACCTAAAGATTAACCAAAATCCCACAAACACCAACACAGAGGTGCAATGTTACAAAGCAACACACATGAAATAACTATCACAATATCGTCTTTGGTAAATGTTGTGATACACTCCTTAATACGGTCTTTAAACATTAACTCAGAACTCACTGGTTTAAACCGGTTTTCGGTTGTCCAACCTCACACTTGCTCTGACATGGATATATAATGTACAATACGATGCATACATATATCTATATTCAGTATGAATACGAACTATTCGATTGAAGAACACAGCTAAAGAATGTTGTTGTTTTATTGCGATCATCTATTTATTCGACGAATAACCCTTTCAGGTTTAAGCATGCATAGTTAAAAATTTCCTAACAAGCTAACATGTACTTGTTTAGGTATGCAGAGCTGTCACAGTTTAAGCAATCAGGCCTCGTACAGAATCATTTGACATAACCCTTAAAATAAATGCTTAATTTTGATTTACGAGTTTTAAACTTTCGAATTGTACATCATTCGCTCAGATATAAAATTGGTTAATCATATAGACATCTGTGCATTTTATGAACGCGGGGAATGTATTTTTGCACCCAAAGTTTTTGAAAGCTCTTGCGCAATATCCTTAGGCGGTGATTGAAGGTTTAGATAGCTACGGTGTTCACTTTCTTCCTGCTTTTTTTGTTTCCCATATCGGACGGTTGCAAATGGAATGGGCGTAACCGTTCTATAAAGCAACCGTGAGCATATATCACAACGCAATGCACATTTATTGTAGGATAATTATTGAACGCTACCCTTGATAACGGTGTTCAAAACAGTTATATCACCCGATTCCCACGTGATTGAAATTATAAATTTCCGCAATAGCGCTCTAGTATATTGGCAATTTTCATGAACGTGTATGTCCTGACAGGAATCTTTTCAAAGTCCTGCTTTTCAATGAAAAGACATACGACCATTTAATCGTATTAATGAAAACATAAAATATACGGTAGTAGTTTAGAAAGCCTTATTTGAAAGAAATTTTGAAAGTAAAGTTCAATTTCGTCGAGAAGCAATTAGTGCAAATACTGAAAAAGATGATAACAATACTTCAAAGCACTTATGTCTTGTAAGCTATCAGATATTAAAGGTCACATTGAAAGCGAAAAAAAGTTATAGCTATAAACAAAAATAGCAGGAATTACGACTCTCCTGAACTGGATCCACGATATAATAAATTACCATTCAAAATTCATCTATTTTTTCACGAAGTAAAATATTTATAAGGGTTATTGGAAACAAAAGAAGTTTATTATTGTGAGCGCCCGGGTTTCCGCACTAGTTAAACACTGCAAGGCACCGACAGGTATTACAGATTTATTAAGTTTTTAGTTAACATTTGTAATTCAGTTTTGCGGCTTTGTTTCTTACAGAATCAAGAAATGATCAAATCATCGCCTCAAAAATGCACACGCATACGTAGTTTGAACGCAGAGTAACCTTGACCTGTTGAAAAAGCGTAAAATTATTTCGAAAACTCAATATGACATGATGATTCCATTACATGCGACGGCTAGTCCTGTTGATAAAAATGACTGGGATATATTAAACTTTCATCTATTATCACTAACCTGTATGCAATATCAACAAACCACTTGCAATCTGACATAAACATAATTAGAAAGATTCAAAATAGATAGAACACATATCACAATAACTGCTGCGAACATCAACGAAACGATTTGATATAGAAATTGGAAAGCGCTAGAGGGTACATGTCTTAAAAATGCATGGGAAAAGGCAGGTCGTATGAAGCGGAAATTGATTTTTTACTCAACCATGACGAATTGTAGGCTTAACCTTGGTAATTATCTGCGCATGTGGTATAAATGAGATTTTGCTGCAATTCTTTACAGCCGAATTCATGTGGTAATAACTACACAAGAGTTTTGTTACTGACACTTTGGTACAGGCAGGATATCAAAATCCTATCAGCAAAGCGAGTTTCTTATATTGTGGAAAAGTGTTGTTGAACGTTGAGTTATAAAGTATTTCTTTGCTTGTGGTTGAAAATATGGAGGTTGTTTAACGTTGGGTTACAAAGTATTTCTTTGCTTGTAGTGCATTAAATGAAAGCTTTGAATATTGTTACCCGTATAACACCTAATTAAAGTGGTTACACTGTTTTTTTGTAAGGCGTGTATGCTGAAAATTGTGTTATAGCCGTTTACATCGGCTACATCGATGTAAACGATGTAAACGATGGCAACCAATGTAACCGCGTAACCCGATATTTGAGATATTAAAGGTTTTCCAAAAAATTACTGCAATTCATTGTTACTATTGTAACCGCATAACTCTGATAAGATGTCGGCCTGAAAAGTCCCTTTTTAATGAAAATGTTCGATGTAACACATGTTAGCAGTTTTAACTAATGTAACCGCGTAACCCTATATTTAAGATAGGATAAACTGTTTCAAACCTTTAAAAAACTTTTCTGTAACTCATTGCAGCTTTTGTAACCGCATAACTCTGATCAGATGTCGACCTCAAAACTCGATATTTGGGGTTGGACATTGATTTTCTTTTCATTGTATATAATATGCTCTGTTTATTTGCCTATAACCCAAGTAACTAAAAAGTGAGAAGGGTTACAAATTTCTGGCGCTAATTTGAGTTCTGCCGCTAATTTTACAATAACATCCGTCTAATTGGACCGGTGCATTTAAGACGTCTCTGATCATGGCATATTCTCAAAAACTCAACTTAAGTTGAGCCCTGGTAGAAGTAAACTTTCAAAATTTGAAAATGGTGGGTCAGAGTTCTAGTCAAAATACATTCAGAAAACGTAGACAATAGTAATGATTTACTATTGCGCTAGATTTTGCAATTACCTTTCATATTGTTTTGCCAGGTTGCATGTGTAGGAACTACTTACAATTTTACTGCAGATATTTTCCTGTTCAGGATTTCATTAAAGCGAAAGTTTACGTTTTATATTTACCAGATATATGAATATAAGGACTGTGTTACGTTAAATAATAAATTTGATTTGCTGATATTAATTTATTTACCAAACGACAAGTAATTTAACGCTGCTTGACAATTATATGTCTCTGATTTTACCTCCATCCCTGAATTGAAAGCGGAAAAATACAAATGACAGTCGCCGAAAGGATTCTAGCTGGTCAAACGCCAACTGCTGAATCCAATATATTATCAAAACTTTACTTAGAAATACAGTTAATCATTCCTGGAACTGTATATGACATTACAATATTGTCCGAACATCTGTTTGTCATTGCGCCTATCGACAACAATTCAACACCACAGTGAACGATTGGCCAAAACATAAATAGTATAACAACAGTGAGTCCAACGGAAATCGTTTCGTCACTACACAACATAGGCACAGCGCAATTTTTCTCCGTTTCTAACGATGACCTTATCAGATTTCATAAATTTCCGTTGGTAAAAACTGCAAGGGTATCATTTACAGCAGATTTTGTTGTTGCAATAAGTTTCAAACGCGTAAGTAGAATTCATTTTTTAATTATGGAAAGACTCATCATTGGAGTTATAAAAGGTCGACAGCTGTTGCTATTAGACCCGATCATAATACAGCATTTCAAAGTGATAGCAACACAGAGATAGTCGTGACGAATGATAAAACAGTAAATTCGATGGTTCATATGAGATGACCATGGAAACTACCGGTCGTGTGAACGTATATGGGGTGAAATCGGAGTTTCTCTGTGGTTGAACCAATATATCTGGCCATTACAACGCTACTCGCTATTTGGATTGGTCAAAGTGTACAAGGAAGAAAAAATACTTGCCCACAGTGATCTAATGTCTACACTGGCATGACAATCGACAGCGTCGCTCATGTGTACATAATGTGTAGACTTGTTGCTTTACTGTGTGGTCAGTGTCTCCCAATCATAGAACATTTACAATACCTGTTGCAGGTATTAAACCTTTCTACATCCCGTATTATATGACCGTTCATCGATGGACATACCTTTCGATTCAATGCGATATTATTGGATTTGTGAAAGAAAACCAAGTTGAAGAGTTGCAAATTCTTTTTATACAACATTGATATTGATATTGATGTGAGTTGTGTTTGTGGGTGTATTGCATTATTTTTCATAGTTGTTTATCCGTTTGACTTTTGGATATTGATATCAGGAAACACCGAAGTTGCATTTTCTAAGACATGGAAGAAGATGCCATAAACGAATTTAAAAACAGCCAATTTGGGATTTTATTAAGAAGGGCGACCGTTGCTGATATAATTCCCGACTACACGTTAGAAGTAATATACAATACAGTCGTCGCCGTGACATTCTATCTGCGTTTGATTCAGGTGGCATGCATGATCTCGAAGTACAAACGACAGTATTAGTGCGCCTGTGTGTGTACAGATCTGATATTGTACGCTTGGTGCCACAAAATATGTCATCGATTCACCGCTAAATACACAGACACACACTGTCCACATACAGTGTAATATGTCATTCTGTCCATATACAAATTGACTGGTTGAGTGTGATTACTTGAGATTAAGCAAAGTGTACTTGAATAAAACATAGGAATTGATATTGCTATGGATTATGTTTGCCTGTGAGTTGCTTTTGATTTTTGTGCTGGTGTAGTGGATGTTTGGCTTATAGGATCGACGTCTACATTATACTGATTTTTTTATCACCCCCCCCCCCCCCTTAAAATATAAATAGATAAAACCCATTAAATATTGCAGACAGTAAACATGATTATAGTATTATTCACACCGATTAATATTGTCTCATTTCCTGCAAACCTGCAATAAAATAATCGCATTGTTTGTGTTATTTGTTTCGGCAAAGTTTGTGAAAAAACTGTATTCTTATAATTACCGTATCACTGTCATGATATCGAAAATATGCACTTTGTATTTGTATATCTTAGCAAAACAAGCATATTAAAATATTAAACGATACTATCGATTTGTTTGAGGCAATCGAGTGAAGTGCAAAACGTGTTTATGTACTTTTTTCTTTATACCGACTTTAAAACTCATTGCCTCGATCTCTTAATTTCTAATCAATTAAAGTAATTAACGTAATTATATATCTGGAGCTTTCACAGGAGTGAGACTGACCCAACATGCCGCACTGAAAAAGGTTGTTACTTATTGTTTCACACAGGTTTTTATATGCTAATCAAAATAATAAATGTATTTCTAATTCAAGGAAATCTATTCAAATTCGCAATTAGACCATTGCAAAACATATGAAAGGCACCAGTGCATTACATCATATAAATGAATCTCTGAAAGTAAAAGGTCATGCATCAATTAGTGTATAATTTTTAGTTCAAGAGCACATGACTCCAAAGAAGAAGAACAAGCTGTGGTTGACGAAGAGTATGAGATGTTTGTGTTTTAACATTTGGCTACTGAGCTTGTTGCTGTATCATTCCATATAAATATATATGTAATGATCGTTATGTTTAAAATCTATAAGAACTAAACAAACATTAACCTGTGGCTGTTGTTTGCAAACCTAAAACTTCCATGTAGAACTCCTACTCATAAATGTATAATTTATAGTCATTGGCACTTAACTTTATGTGTCTTGTCATTCCACACATCAGAAACAATACTTATGTGAAAAACTACAGAAACAAGCTCGGTAGCAAAATGTTTAAACATAATCCCGGTTTAATGGCACTGGGTAAACGCCAAAGACATAGAAAACAAACACAAAAATCACAAACAAGAAACATGGAAGAACAGCACAAAACTCCACGAACAAGTTCACTCAACTTCGCTGTTATTGTGTGGACCATGAGTCAGAAGAAATCCACTTTAACTGTGAAAGTAGGTCTGTTATCTCCATTGTTTCTTCAAATGTTAAACCTAAGGGTACACATCTCTAAGTGGATAAGGTTGAAGCTTACGGAAAATAAATAAATAAATATTTCTTTATGGTGACATGTGTACAAAATATAAACAATTCATCTGAAAATGGGAGATATGTAAAATGTAAAATAAAAGTTACTCTTTACAGCAAATAAGTCGTTGATCACGCGAAATATGTCAAACAATGGAACATTTAATTGTGAAAGTGTGAATCAAATTCCTGAACAATCCCTCTTTAATTGTTAAAAAGTTCAAAGCTTCAATATAGCTGTAAAATAAATCAAAGGGAAAGGGCATATTAATCATGCACGACTCTGGTGCAACTGAAGAAATGTGAGTTAGATACTCGTTTACTAGATGATGATCATTGAAGGATCCCCACTTATAGCCGTCTAATTAAACTTTAGTGTTTATATCAGGTTAAACTAAAAGGGCATATTTTGAATCCGTTTGCTTCCTACCAACTGTATGCTTGGTGCTAGAACATTTCATGGTAATTTTTGTACAAAGTTTCAGATCAATCCTACGTATACTGTTGAAGTTCTTTATGTACTATCGGTATGCACCGAACATAATATAAAGTAACACATACAATTTAAGTTACATAGTACAACATGACGATTATGGTACTGAAAATAAAACAAATTTAAATATAACCTAGATTTATAAAAGACAGACTTTGCATTGCATATCTATAATATGATATAAAAGTACGATGATCCTTAAAAAAACTTTTTATTTACTAATCATTTAGTAGAAGCTTTCGGATTACATCTCAGCTCCTTAATTCCTTAATTGTTATAAATCCGTCAGTAGATTTACACAACATAACTCTACGTAAAAGAAACATTAACGAACGTGGAAATGAGCAACGAGCTACCAACATAAACTCATTACTGTAAGTTTTATGAGGCCTTTATGAACTTTATCTGATGGAGATTTTGTTATCAAAGACCGTAATTTGTAATACAGCGGCGAATACCTTGCTGCAGTCAAAGTCGTAGAAATGCGTAGATCGCTCATTTATTAATGTTCGGAGCATTTTTGAGAGGTTTTTCTTCATCCAATATTAGAATGGTAAAAGGCGTCAAGTCGAACAAAATTTATTATGTGTGTGTTTTATAATATTTTTTTTTTTGGTGTTAAACTACACATCGCACAAGAAATCGAGTATACACTTTGAATACTGTATATAGTGTATCTTTATTAATGATTGTTGGGATAAGAGTGAGGTTTGTGCACATAAACTGGTTTAAACCCCCAGTAAATTTACATTTTACTGACCGTGTCAAGGCGGTACCTAACAATTCTTGATAAACATACCTAGTTTTTTATATATAGTATAATTGCACAGTGCTGTTTGTGGAGTTTTGTGCTATTTTTCCATGTTTCTTGTGTTTTTATTGTCTTTGTCTTTGGCGTTTACCCCCATGACATTAACCCGGGTTTTTGCTTAAACTTTTTGCTACTGAGCTTGTTTCTGTAGCTTTTCACATAAATAAGGATTCTGTGTTTTCTTATTATGGGTCCCCTGGGATTGCCCTGACCAAAAAAAAAGACACATTACAACTAATGTCTATCATGAATTTAGTCATATATAAAAAAAATGCCCACTCAATGAAATCACTGAACAATGGATATTAGACAAAACGAGTATGAGAGCAAACGAGACATACTTTTTAACTCAACATACCACGGTGTGTATCAATTATGAACAGTTCGTCAATTAGTTTTCCGTTAAAAAAGGTTAATGCAACTTTTGAGGATCCATATCAATAATCCTAAAAATTGTTATTCAGAAGTTCTTAACATTGAATGCATGCAATCTCTACCTTTGCTAATTAAGTGTTTTTTAAGTATCTGGAAACACGAATGCATAGATCGATCGTTCATTAAATAAGGTCTTAGCTGCGAACACCTGAAATGATTCGTTACTGGATTGATTGTGAAATCATCATTATTCATAATCTTGTTCATGCAGCAAAAGAAACGTATCATAAGATCTTCTTTTTGCTTTAAGGTATCTTGCAAACTTAGATAATAAATTAAAAATATCCACTACGTCGTCAACAAGCTTACTTCTCAGCCATGCCATTAACAAATTGCTTGATGCCTCTGGACATGATAGAGATCAAACTCCAATGCAGTGTTTTCCCCTACCTCCAAGGATGTAACACCTCGACGGATGTGTTTATTTGGTTTTATTTGTTGACATGCATATCATAATCAATGGCTTTTTTGGCTTTAATATTCACCATTCACACATAATGAGCCACCGCTTTGATTTGGCTACTGATAAGTAATCAGCGTGTCTTTGCTGTTGTTAAAGCATTTCAATGTTTATTTCAATCGAACCACATGTTGCGCTAATGTGTAGAATGTCAAAATGACCAATGTAACGTATTAAGGATCTTAATGATCTTTTATTTACAATATATGTCGAATTATAAAATGTGAAGAAGAACAACGGACACATCATGTGTATTTAATCGACCGACATGGAACATTAATTTTTACGAACAGCCTAGGTTTCTGCTGTTTATTTGATTTTTTATGTAACTATGACGTTTTTTTTTTTCCACAGTTTCATCCGGTTTTTATTTAGATGATCAGACATCAAAAAGGTAAAAAAACATTGCATGATACGAAACCTGTCTGACATGAAGTCATGTTTTTCGATTATTAAATGCTGTTAACCACAAATATCCGAAACTTAAATTTAATTTGACACAGGGAGATACTTCTCAAATGCATGTCACAATTTTTTCCAGAGTTAAGTCATCCTTAAAATAGCTATATCATGAGTTATTTCAAAATTGGTACATTATTGCAGCCACAGTTCCGTTTTCATTAATTCATATAAAGAAAATACAAGGTTAGTGCCGTGGATGGAGGAAGATTATCTGGCAAGTCGGAGGAATTTATCAAGTAAGCCGAAGGAATTGAAAAGAAGTCCGTTTTCGCGGTAACATGACCAGCTGACTGCAGACGAACATCACGTAATCTATTATCCTAATAAACTAAAATTTACACGGCACATTATTATTGGACCGATTAGTGTGCTAGTAACAGGATAAATATAGTTTATATACTATTTGTACTATTGTGTACATACATATATAAAAACAAATAATTTCACCATTTCGAATCTGACTTAAGCTATTTGCTATGCCGGTTTTCCTTTAAACGTATACAAGAAATAAATAATGTTTTTATTAATAAATGAAAATGTCATACCAGCCAATTATCCAGATGCTTTGAAATCATTAAATATTTTTAGGTTACTTGGTATTTTTGTGTAATCCATATACATCGACAACAGACAGAAAAACGTGAAGCGTTGAGTGTTTCTCCCCAGTTACTGTCCATACTTTTTGGTATATTTAAACAAATGTATTAATTGTGATAAATCTTTTTTTGGGAATACGAGTGCATCTTAAAATATTAAAAGCAAGGCTTGTTAATTAAACGTCTATTTAATTAAGTGTTATACATAGTATTTAATATTTACGAAGTCATAATGGCGGTATGTCTTGACTTACTAATGATTCAAGCAGCGACTGCTATTCCTGGCAATTAATTGTTTGTTTTTTGTTAATTAATGGGACTGAAGGGCACTCTTTAAGTGCGAAGCTTGAACTAAGTATGTCTGTGTCCATTTTATTGTAATAGTTTGTTACATCCTCCTTTTACTAAATATGAAGGAACAACTCACATTTAGCTCCACTGGATACTTAGTATCTTGGTTATAACAGGATAACATGAACGACTCATATTGTAACAAAATAACATCCTGAAAGGATGTGCACATTGATTTTAATAGCTTATGAGTCTGTGATCTTCTTTGGTGTTTGTGTTTATGTATGTGGTGTATATACCCTTGAGTCTCTAGTTCATGGTCGTTTGGGTTCTTGTCGTGTGCCTATACACAGGGTTTATATTTGAATTTTTGACTTCTATGCGTGACCTTGTACTGTTCTATTGTATTACAGCTTATCTAAGAACAATGAATCATTTTTTCCCATTTACAATGTTTGGAGATGTTATTAGATGAGCATGTATAAGTTATATTTTAATGTTTAAATCTGTATTCGTTATTGCGTTGAAACATTTACTTTGTTCCATTTTCTGCGCGAATATAACGTGAGGACATAAACTAGAGACGGTTATGATTTCGGTTTGATTGATACGTTATCTGAACATTCTTTCATATTTTTATGCAATCTGCAGCCGACGTCTGCATACAATATGTCATATCTAAGATAATTATTATATTATTTTGTAGCTCATGTTGTCAAAGCACCTGATGTGTCAGCTAAACTATTTAGCAATCGTTTTCTTCAGCCAAGTCTATCTAACTTGTCAACTTTATGTCTTGCTAAATTGATTATTATATTTAATTCATAATTGTATTAAATCATCCTTGGCACCACAGCGTATTATTAACCTATATACGTTTGGGTGCGGAATATGTATTGAATCGGAATGGTTAAAATTAGATGTGGACCAATTATGTTTTTTTTTTAAATTTGCAAGTCATATTTAACGAGCATTTGATGTATCAAACGCCAAATCGTCATACATGAATTTTAATCTAGCATTCCTATATGCTCTTGTTTTGTATTTCTCTTGCCATTTGATAACTATTTGCCATCGCAATTTTATAAAACCAATTTTCGATCGACTGCATGTTTAAAAGATTCGCTTACTTTATAATTGCGTATTATTTTTTTATATTTTTAAATATCTACCGGAACAAATATATACTGATTAGTTCAATATATGTTTATGTGATAAAGCGTGAATAAAATTCATTTAAATTGCGTTAGAAACGCGTTATGGTAACACGGAGGACCGTTTGTTACATTTATTGAAAGAAAAGGTTAACATTTTGCTTAAGTTTCAAAAGATGCCTTCTCATTGTGAACATGTTATCAGTCTTTGATAAACACAAATGGCACGAATCTTTGATATCTAAGTGTTGAAACCATGTTAGAGTCCCTTTAAAATATATCCAAATCATTCAAATTGAACTAAGGTAATGAATTATAATGTTAAAATATTGCATTTGTGTCGAACCTGCGTTATGTTTCCTTGTCTATGCGAATATGGCTTGGTGCCGTAAACTGGACCTCATTAATTACTACTGATATGATATTTGTTAGGTAATTTGATTATTTGAACAATCTGCCACCGACTGCTGCTTCTATCATCTATAATATGAAAGTAAATCATCACAGAATCTCCATATCTGAAGCAGTCTCCAAGCCTTCGAATAGAAGGTTATCATACTGCACATATGTCTGGATAAACCTGGTGAAATATTGAAAATGAAGGTAACATTTCACCACTACTCATTTATCTTGTTATAAACGGTTTATCTCGTTGTTTATTATACTTGTTGCAGTATCCGGTACGACAGCTAAATCATTCAGCAAAAAGTGTTTTTTATTTCCTTTTGTAAATTTCCTATGATCTATGTAGTTACCTAGCTACACACGCCGATTTGGGAAAGCGAAAAAATGACATTGTAAATATAATGAAGAAAAAAAAACTTGCTTTCTTTGTTCGATGAAGTTTTACAATTATATTTAGTTCTTGTTTTTCATTTTATCATAAATATAGTTTTAAAACAATAGAGTAACGCAATTGGCTCGATCCATGATAACCATTTCCCGACACACGATGCAAACCCCCTGTTTCGTTACTTTTACGGATCACATTTTAAACATTTAAAAAAGGATGATCTTAATCTCTACCGTTATGAGAATTAACAATTCAAGTAAAATTGCGCAATTAGTTCGATGTGTTATATGCTTATTTGTGTGAATTCGTTTAAACAAAAGAATAGTACGGAAACCCAGTAAACTAACCATGTCAAGTCAACCAAACATTACCTAATAAACATATTTTGACGTTTATTCAATGCGTTTGTTGTGTTTTACGTTGTATGTCTCTTGTAAAAATAATTGTTTGATCCTTGTGCATTTAAACAGGATTCTGGTTAAATGTTGGCGATTTGTCTTGTTCCCATAGGTTACATTGTCTTACTTTCACCGAATATTTATCAATGCCCTTGTTTAAAGGCACACTGATCAACTCCAAAGAAACATACAATAAAAGACAAACAAAGTCACATGACAGAGAACAAAGGTTACAGAAATATTGAAATACCATAGTAAATGAACATTGGGACAACAACATTGCAGCTGTCACTGACAAAGTGACATAGATTCACGAGATCTCAACCTCACTCTTTCTAAGAACAAAAGGTGAACCGTCTTGGCCTTAATGGTTGAGAAACACTTGATTAGCATTATAGGTATCGTACAACAATATCAATTACCTTGATTCCTAAGCGGATATGTTTCCGTCGCCATTTCGAACGACAACCTTAGATTTAAATCGCACGACTGAGCTCTAAAAGCACTTTTCCATTGATATTGTTTGGAAACTCATCAACATTTCTTTTCAAATCAAACATATTGATCCCTCTGACTAATATTGCTTAATGGCTGTCCGTGTTCTCAAGAGTGTTTTGCCTTAAAATATGGATGATGTTCATGTTTTGTTGAAACTTAATGTATCAAAACATGCTTGAAGTAAATAAAATATTTTGAAATGTTTACTGTTGTTAGAATTGATCCTTTGTAATTACGGCGTCATTGGGATATGTGATCGAAATTGTTCACCTTATTCGCGAGTACTATTTACGACACGGTCAAGGGTAATCAAGGTAAATAGTTATAATATTCATAGCAATATTCATCACGATTAAACTTTTCCAGATATAATGGTAGAATCTATTATTTAGCAATGCGATGACAATACTTTGTCTTTGTTTTTCGACGATTAATTTTCATATTGATCAACGTTTCATTTGATGTACTCAAAGATTGAATCGCAATCATATAGGTCGTTCATATTGAAAGTGTAATTTTAAAGTTAATTTCATTGTTTTATGTGAGTTATGAGTATGATACAACCATACGATTAAGCCGAAGTTTATACTAGAAACATATAGCAACAGTGCTTTTGAAAGTATATGTGTAATTTAAGAAAAAAGAAACATAATCAACATAATCAATATCTTGAAAAAAGACCGTGAATGTTGTGTAATTGTCAAAATGCTTCTATAAAAATACCTACTACTAAACACATGTTCAGAGACTGCAGCGATAAAAACGACAAGAGGTCAGTAAAGAGGGACTTTGTCAGTTAAAAATATTTTCAGCCATTATATACCTTATCATTTGTTTGGAGGTATATATGAAATTAAGTGTTTGTCTGGCTGCACCGGCTTGGTTTGGTTTTGTTGGTTAAACTCGGCCGTATAAGGGAAGGTTTAAAAAGCGTTTTTCGAAATGTTTAATGTCAAAGACGATCAAATGTGACTTTTATTCTTTTTTAACTTTAATACATTTCGGCACGTGTCAGGTATCGCTTCCGAGTGAAACCATGCACGCAGTGCAATTGTACTAGTCAAGGATTGGGCGATCTCCTCGTCCTGGAAAGCAATGAAATACGAATATGCAGCTTCCGGTTTTGCTGAAATGGGCGTTTTGATAAATTGATCGTTAATAGAATTCATATGTATATATAATTTGTTTTTTTTTATGTAATGGCTTTGATTGTAGATACGTATTTACTATAACCCCATCAATATGGCTGACATCCTTTTTATGTGGGTCTGTTAGTATTTGGATGGTCAATGGGCTCCGTAATCTTTTAATTCATATCTAACGCTTTCAAATGAGGAGCATTGCATGTGCTTAGTTTACTAAATTGTCACGAATATCTTCATGACCTGATTGAAGTACATTAGTTTCTTAACGTAGTCCTTAACGTAATTTGAGGAGAATATTTTAAAAATATACAGATACACACTTCCACATTACTTATTGTAAAATTAGAATAATATAGTTATTAGTATATCTATTTCCAAATTAATCACAAAACATTTGATAATAACCTTAACCAAATCGGTGGATGTTTGTAATTGTAACAATTATTACCCCGAACGTGCAAGATGCATGAGGGCAATTGACATTCACAGGCAAATAATTTGTTGTCCACGTCTAATAATCTAATTATCGGTTACAAATAGAGGGATTGTAGATGAAAAACGATCCACAGACATGCACTCTATAGACTGCATGATAAAGACTATCACTATCAATTAATGTTTTTCCTGAGAACATTTTTTTATCATTTATCCGTCAAAAAGTACTTTGAAGAAGATGAATTTGTTTTATTTATTTTTTATTTATTTCAAGACGTAATCTGACTTAGAATTGCTTTTTCGGGATATATCAGAGATAAGACAATTTTAGATATCCTAAAGATCAAACACGACTGGGGAAACAATTAGTGTAACATTGGCTGTTTTAATAGAACAGTTATATCATCAAGTATGGCAAAGGATGTTGGACACTATTGGAATTACACTTAATATGAATAATGTGAATTCATACCGATATTGTAATCACCAATAGCACATTCAATACCTTAATACGTCCATTTAAATATCTGAAAACTGATGTAGCCTAAAACGTTCCCACAATTCTTAGTATTCCTGAAAATGTTGTGGCCCATCCACCTCCCTGCATCTTATTTAATTGACTTTCAAGGTTCTTGACAGACATAATGTTCATTATTGATACACATAAGGTGAGCTATTAATTATACAAAGACACTTCAGTCGTCAATCATTTAAGTTTAAAGTTATGTTTAATTTGCTCACGTAATCATCATTTCCATCAATTAAAGTAATTTTGTTTAATATACAACAAACGGTTTCACAAAAGACAGTGACTTTGTTTTGTATATATTTATATATTGATTGACATTAGAAGTTCAACATTATAGGCATTTTGTTTACATGTGTAACTGCATATATTGCCGTTTGCATCTGGTAGAGATTGAGATCGGTCGATTACACCGATACTGATGTTGTCATTTTTTGGCTTATGTTCAGCTTTCGACATATCTCTCATCCAGAACATGTAACGCAGCCCACTTAAAGTCGTTCATGACCTCTCATTAACGTATTTATAACTGTTATATAAAAATTTATAATATATATTGATCGCAATGATATACACAAGTCATCAATATTCATTTTCAAAAACAACAAACGTAGGCAGATGTAAGCACCAATCAAATTTCAGATGGACTAACGTTTAATGTTCTATATTCATACAGCATAAAGCAGGGGTTTCTCATTGCTGCAGCAGATTTCACACGTTATGTATGTAAGCACATATTCAATCAACAACAGAAGCTGCACTAAACACATGCAACTATGTTGAAGGGGTATATGTGATTTGTTTAATATTGACAGTTTCCAGTTTTGTGAATCCAACAATTGGTTTTCACCTGGTATTCTACCTTTCAGTAAGTGTTCAGTGTTTATGACCCGTTCATAACAGTGTCCTTAAGGGTTTAAAATAGAGGACAAGTTAAAATAAAATATTTTTAACTACATGATACACAGCATTAACAACTTATGCTTTAATAAATATAACAATCATATTGAGAAATGTGTTCTTCCTCTTGTGGCTGTGTGAACGTTTATTTACAGCATATTACGATATGTGAATATTGGCCAAATCATACTTTCAAATAAATTTTAGAAAACAAAGGAAACATTAGTGGAATGCGTTGCATTGGTATCGTGCTTATGGAAGCTCTAATGGTTTCACACTATCGCATTAAAAAAAGTTTAGTCGCAGATTATGTCATTATACTGTGGAAACCAAAGGACCCAGGGGATGTACGGTAATGCTGCAGCTCTCTGAAACATTTCATATGGTACATGACGCATAGGGTCTAATACGGTTTTAAATCGCATTAGCTTGTCTCAAATATACGATGTTCTAGACTTTAAAATATTGTTTGCGTCTCTATGACGGGAAAATGGCAGTACGCTCTAATTGCAGAAAATATTATAATGTTATCTCATGAAGAAACAATGAGGCTTATACCGGTAACATATTGAAATCTTTAAACAATATCGAAAAATCTCATTACTCGATCAAAAGTATTCAGATATTTACCAAGTGTAGGATGAAAATTTCAATCATAGTTTCCAGCATATCAGTTCCTTGTTAGCTTTGTGACACGAATGATTGATTTAACAATGTGTCGAAATAAAAAAAGAATACTCCAACAGTATTCCTTTGTGACCGACTGTTTGTTCCGGCATATTTTTCGTAAATTCGGTTCACGCCTTGTCATCGGTGGTATTTCACACTATGTGTTGAAGCCTTCCATCACATGGACACAAAAGGAAAGATAGATTGAAACTTGGGTCATTGGTGGAATGCAGTACAAATGAATGTAGTAGTATCTTGCAAGGGTTACATCTCTGGTGACAACTGTTACAAAGTTATCTCCCCTTGTTATCTGGTATTCCTTCAGTATTCCATGTATCACCTGTGATTTGTTTTCGGCTGCACAAGTACATTTGCAAATATACACATCGAATACTAATGATAATAGTTGATTTGCATTTTATTTGCCCTATTACCGTTCCGATTTAAGACTTTGGGCAGGATTTAAAATTTAAGCCTTATTATTGAAAATATCGAGATGTCAAGCAGTGATAAAACACATGCTGAAATAGTTATCATGATATAAGTAGTATATTCAAGTGCCAAAATTTATTGACTGAAGTGTAAATAACATGATTGAATGATTAACATGAGCACTGTATACGGTTCGACTGATTCCCAAGTCAATAGAGGTACATATTATAACACTTTTAAAGAGGTTTGGTACTAGAGAAGGTTGACAACACATGAAGGACGACATTCACTAACCGATCACCATAGCTCACCGTGATTGAGCTGAATGGGATATGCGAAATGATTTGTCAAAGATTCGAAGAGTTATCAAGGACATAACATGCAGACTGTTGTAAATTGCTCTAAAAAGTAAAGCGTTGGTAAACATGTGTATGACGCGGTACACCCAGCTCCTTGAAGAACTTGGGAAGTGTACTTCTGAAATCAACCGCTTAGCATCAATATCTTTAATGCTTTTGAAAGTCTCGTGCACCTATCTGAAGGAAATAAAAAAAACAATCATCAGTCGTTCACATTTGTTAATCAGTAAACTTGATTTAATTTTCATGCATGTTTATTCATTGTATTACAATGTAAATCCAGAACAAAATAAAGATATCAATAACGCCTTAATTACGATTTGTCAGGCTAAGATGCGATCTTTATATATTTGATTAAGACGATATTGGGCGAAATTCTTATGCAGACTACATACTTCATAACAATATACATCAAAGACAAACACAAGGATAAGCAAAGGGGGGAATAAATCTTACTTACTACTAGTGGCATGGTAACGTGACCGCAACCACTTTAAATTGTATTCATTGATACAAATCTAGACAAAGGACAAAACAGGAAAAAGTCACAGAAAACTAATCTCAGGCAGTAACTGAACAACGCTATGATTGTTTGACAGGCATTGTTAGTACAAACGAAGTAATATATCGCTAAAGGTTATACTAGTCTTCGGGTGTCCTACCTCAAACTTGCACTTTTATTGATATCATTTCTTCATGTAAAACATAAACATTATAAATCAAAATCAAGTGTTTGCCGCTCCTGAAAAATTCGATAAAAAGTCAGAGATAGTTTAGTACTTCCAGTGTTAAAGGTCAGATATATGAACAGGGCATCAATAAATAATGTGATGTGATTCGGTTGTAATGTTCTGAACCCAATAAAAACAACTGGCTGTTTAAGTGACTAGAATATATAGTTCTAACACGCACAATTGACCACGTCGTTCTATATGGGTCATGAATGTCATGTGAACTCAATTATTAATAAGCAATTTTATGACTCTTTTAAATCTTTGTTAAACGCCTGTAATACATGCATTGTTTGGTGTTTAGTTCTGTATTCAAGCTAAGTTTACTACTAGCGAAATGTTGGTTTGCAGAATATAAACGTGCTCATGCTGAAAGATAGGTAGTTCAACAAAGACACTTCTTTATTATCATCATCCGGGCAGTCATTATATTGTTTGCGAGTAATAAACGAGTGTGTTAAAATGTTAAAATGTCTCATAAAAATGAATTCGAGCGTTGCAAAAGAAGATATTATATGGGATGGAAAATTACGATAGCGATGAATTAATTACATTCAATAAAACTATATTGTACATTTGAGTGAGCATTATTTTATACACTGATGCATTTGTGAGTTGTACCCATTGCTCGATGATGTATTCAGAACTCATGGATCTTTATTTTCAGAATTTCAATACCTCTTACTTTGATACTTTGACAGGTAATGGGAAATTGTTCAGAGTTATGGATTGCGCCCTGTACCCCGTCCTGCATGTTTTAACTGACTTATATCATGAGATTCCTGATTGCCATAATTCTTTAAATTGATTCACACCAGGTGTTATGTTGAGATGATAATTGTATTTGAATTGTTTATGTAATTATTTTTCTATAAATTAGAGTTGTTGTGTTCAACATTAATAGGTTTTCTCTAAGCGATCGTAAGATGTTTAGAAGAGAAATAAGCCACCGAGACACGTACACAAATAATATTATATTCCTGCATTTCGGACCAAGCTTATCATACATTGAGAGTTAGAAACAACACGGATACTCCCGATTTAAGTGGGAAGTGAAACAACTGCAATGCTACCAATTAAGCACTGGCTGGAGACCTTTTATATTTTTCATAATGTTTTAGACGTTTTTTAGGCATACAAATGGACATAAAATGTAAAATGCAATAGAAGCAGCTGCAGTGACAAGCCCATGAGCCACATATTTAACAAAGACCCTTTTAAAAGGCAAACAGACACAAATGAGAGACATACGTGCGTGCATACAACACGGACTGACCACACTATCAATATATTTATCTGTATATGTATCGCATTCGAACAGTCAGCTGAACGGGTGTTTACTAGGGAATTAACTTCACATTGTCACAACACTTACCAATAAGGGAACACTTATCAATAAGGCAAAATCAACCTGAGGACAAATGCAGTTTAAGTAAAAAAGCAACATATTGACAATGTTACTCAACGTCCGAATATAGAAATAACCTATAGACGAATGATTCTGGCCGGAGCAGCAGTCCCAACTCCTCTAAGGTATAAACAATTATTTAAAGACAGGTAAAACACACCAACGAAGAGGAGAGATAAATATGCAGTAAGTTATATACTATTGATGAATGACCGTTATGTAAATGAAAATAAACTGACAAAAAAGTCAATATGAAATAATCATAATAAAAATATAAACACGAAGTCATTTCGCTGTTTATCAGAGTGACGTATTTCAATACGAATTCGTTCTTTGAATGTGAACACATTTGGTGCCTTTAACGAACTTGACTTTTTTTTCTTTAGACATGAAGAGATATTTTCGAGACAATAATTTATGAACATTGTTATAGGGGAGCACATTGCATATTGAAGTCTTAAACCAAGCAGCTGTGTTTCGCATTATTTTGTAAGAGATCGATGTAATTTCAAGATAGACGATGATTAACATTTATAAGACATCATTTCATTGCTATTTGCATTATGTATGAAAGCAATATATGAGCTAATGTAATATTTATTTCCGGCCTTATTCCGCTTTGAAAAAACTGTTTTGGGATTGATCCGATATCATAGAAGTTCAGATATTAGATATATTTAAACGGCTTTGAACAGGAAGTTTGAAATTGTCTGTTTTAATGCAGTTGTTTAAAGCAAGTATGATAAATGGTGGTGTAAAAGAGTGGAATTACACTTAAATCATTTTTTAAAATACTTATCATTACCAATAAAACATTCAATACCCCAATTGGGTTAAAAAAACAATGGAAACTATAGCAGGTTCAAATTAACCAAAATCCTTAATTACTGTCATTCTGACCATTATGACTTGTGGTCCATCCATATCCCTGCTACTGATTTGATTGACGTTTTCTCGAGGTTCCTAACTGACAGATGTTTATAATTGAAACACACCATGTGTTGTGTTAAGATAATAAGAAGAATTAGCTGAACAAACCAATCATTCATTCATCGTAAACGATTGACTACAGGACTTGTATCTATAGTTGTCAGTTCATTAATTTGATCCTTCTATCAATAAAGTTTATGGTGTTTTATATAGAAAAAAGACCGTGGGATATTAAGGAACATCTATACTTAGCTCTACTGAGGCGGTATGTGCTAATTTATGCGGGCCTCGTCACAGAGTCTGGACGAAATAAATGTATAAAAACATTCGGTTTATCTCGGTTTCACTGACAGTACCGATAAGAAGCCAAGCACAATAAAGAACGATTTGTCGATTGTTTGGACGACTAGAAAGCACTTCCAAAAGAATGTAATCCAGATATCGATAACTTAAACATGTACATGAAGGTATGTGTTGACGCCATGTTTTTCATTATTCAATCTGTAAAAAATATGTTCGCATCTGGATTTTCTGTAAAAGTGTTGTGAAAAAATAACTTTTGAGTGTGCAGTGATTGTTAATGTAACTACGTTAAAATATACTGCAATACGTATTTCGTTTGAATGTACCTTAACTTTTTCAAGATCATTTATTAATTGGAAACAACAGAAAAGATGTCAAAGAGTTAAGTCTTTTCAGATATTTCAATCCACGAGAACGAAAATATAACTTTCTTTATGTACTTGGTAAAGACAGGCCATATTATTGCGATATTTCTTCTTTATCCAGATATAAATAACCTTTGATTTTGTTGACTCCAATTGATAGGCACACACGTCATCGATATTCATTTTCAAACGAAACATACGTAGGCAGATATAAGACGGACTAACGTTTAATGTTCCTTAGACGCAATTACATGATGACTGATTTATCTTTCACACGTTCATTTCTTTCTCGCCGGATACAAAAATGAGGGTCTAATTTATAGATATTTACCCCAGATGTTCATTTTCAATTGCCACAATATCACTTTTCACATTTTGAGCGCCAAATTTTATTCTTAGATAAAATAAAAGTCCTGCATACAGTATTAAGATGTTTTTTTTAATATCTAGGTGAGTTAAAAATTAAAAAAAAGTAATCATACGGATATTTCAACAACAATAAAAGCTGTTTTTAACACGTGCAAAATGGTGTTTGGTATAATATTATCAGCTTCCAGTTTTGTAAATTAAAACAATCAAGTATCGCCAGCTTGTCCTACCTATCAGTTGGTGTTCAGTATAATAAAAGCGCATTTGCAATGAGGTTTATAAAAGTGTCCTCAAGGCTTTAAATACAAGAAAATGTAAGATATAATAACTTTGAATAACACTGTTTTCAGCATTGATTCATAGTTTGGGGTGTTGATAGAAAGCATAAACAAACTAACGTTTAATGAAAGATAACAATCTACTTTTGAGATTTTGCGATTGTGTAAATGCGTTTTTAAAGCTGTTAACGATATGTTAAAATTTCAAAAACATACTTTAAAAATAGGTTTAAAATCAAATGAAACATTACATGAATATGTTCCATTTGTATCGTATTTATTGAATTTCTAATGGTGTAACATTATCGTATAAAAGAAGAAGAAGATTGGTCTCAGATTATGTCATTATCTTACGGAAACGAAAGAACCAAGGGAATGTAATGTTACAGCTCTCTCAATCATTTTACATGATACATGACTAATAGTGTCTACAACAAGTTTTAATCGTTCTAGCTTGCCTGAAATATACGATGCTATAATCTTATCTGGAAAATATTGTTTGCATCTTTATGACGGGATTATAGGTGTACGCTCTAATTGCAGAAAATAGTATAAAGTTTTGTAAAAAAATAGCGTGAGACTTATATTGGTTACAACGTGCAATGTTTTAAAAATGACGTCAAATTGATATTTAGTTTCTCATTATTTGACATTTTTTATATTCAGAAGTGCAAAATGAAAACTGCAATCAGAATTTCCGGCATTTTGGTTCCTTGTGAGCTTTGTGAAACCAATGATTTAACAATATGCAAAAGTGCAATTTAAATACTCCAACAGCGTTCCCTTGTGACCGAATGATGTATGTGTTTTTGAACATTCCTAAGACCAATGTAATTCGCGATGTAAAGAGCAAGCGTGGTAGCACTGCCTACTAATACTTGTGTTCGGCTTGAGTGTACAATGTGATTCAAAGCAAAAAATCTCAGACTAAGGACACATATGTGCCTGGTTTCAGGACATGAAAATACGTCACAAGGACTAGGCAAGGAATTACAATTTGATTGTTATTATTAAAGTCCAATCGGATTCCATGCGTCTAAGATTTTCGTGAGACCTGAGAATTGACACTTACCGTGTAACGGTGTTCTATTCATTAATGCGGTTCACGCCTTGTCATCGATCGTAGAAAACTATATGTTGAAACCTTCCATTTCGTGGAGAAAGATTAAAACTAAGATCTTTGAAAGATAGTAACAAAAGTGTTTATACTCGTATCTTGCAAGGAGGATTACATCTCTGGGGCATAAAGTCATATCCCCATGTAATTTGTTATTTTCCCGGTCACACTTGATTGGTACTGGTAAAATACAATACAATACACGGCAAATATCTCTTCTATCACCATGTGATTAATTTTTGCTGCATAAGTACATTTGAAATCTAACTCATCGAATAATATTGTTTGATTTGCATTTTATTGGCATATAGAGCGTTCCACTCTGACCCTATAAAGTATAAATAAGCCTTATTGTGCTCAAAATTAAAATCAGTTTAATAAAATACTATTTTATTTCATAATTCAGGTAAACGATAATTAATTGCATGCATTTATGCTAAAACGCAATTCTTGTATTGATGTTTTTTATCAAGGAATGCAAGAAAAATAATGTTATATAACCAAACCCTCATTTATCGCATCTATTCGACAGTCGATTCAGGTAAGGAAATGGCTCCATCCATAACCATTTTGCTGTTTGACGGGCTTTTAGATCACAAATAAAAAAAAAATACACAATTATAATATAAACCTGCTATCTTACACAACATTGTCTCAGTTTTGATAACAGAATAGGGAGCACATTTCTGCAAGAGCTCCTAAACCTTTTGACAAATATAGCATACACAACTGGATTAATAACATGGTTTAAGAAATATATACGAAAGAAAAATGAAAACAGCGTGAACTCACTTGGTGACATATTGACAATTTTTCCAACTTTCAAAGTCAGTAAATTATGCGTAACATACGTTACAATAAACACAATAGTCAATATAAACCAAATAAAAGTCTTTGTGGGAAATTGCTTGGTTCTCTGTGATCGACCACTTATTCTGATACTCTGTTTAATGCTCTTTCTGTGGTCTGAAACCCAATTCTTAAGTGATCCATTGGACGGTGAACCATTTTTAATTTGATTGGGTATTAAGCCGCTACTTCCTCCGTGTTCATTTGTCCCCATGTATTTACGACCAGCCTCTGGTGTTTCGTGAACAACTGTATTTTTATAAATCCCGGAACTTAACACTGTTTCATACGATGAATTATTACGCTGCATGGATATAGCTTTTATTTGTTTCACAGCTTCTTTCATCACAAATGTATACAAGACTATATACGTTACAGAAATTCCGATCAGTAAAACAAGGAGTATGAATTTGTAGACTGTTCTCCATATGGATTTCTTGAACTTTTCTTCCGTTTCACATAGATGAATGGTGGTGTTTCCTCCATGTATATTTGTCATATTTGTTGTTTTTATACCACACAAAATAGTTCCGGGTATAGCTAATAGTATAGAGAATGCACAAGCAACAACCATCAAAGTTCGTACTGCAATCGCTGGTGACATTTGTTTCTTGAATGGCTGCACCACCTTTCTAAACCTATCTATTGAGATGACCAAGAGGGCGAGACATGAAGACGTAGCCCCAAACACGTTGAAAAAACACTTTACCTTGCACGTGACCACATCACCAAACTCGAAGTATTTCCTCTGTTTTACCATCTCAGCAGGTATCAAAGTTATACATATCACCATGTCTATTACCGCAAGAGTCAGGACGAACACTTTGAAATTATTCCGCTTATAATCCCGACTCAAAGAGAAAACGAGTAAAATTATAAGGTTTCCCAAGAATCCGAAAACGGCAAAGACGCCGAACGTTATTGTAAGCGGAAGCAATGCTTTCGCATAACGGTCGTTCAATTCGTCTAAGCTCTCTGACTGATTATTTTCTAAAACGTCCGTGGAATTATCCATTCTGCTACCAATGCTATTCACACACTGTTGATTAAATACTGGTTCTGAATGCTGATTTGAAAATAACTGATGGCTATCATTACCATTTTCTGATAACATACGTTTTTGTTTAAATTCCACAATTGAAAACAAGCTGATATTTCCGATCTCTGAGATTCACTGAAGTAAAGTCCAATGCCTGTCTAATCAAGCCATACTTTTATACAGCGAAATACGATTATCTGATCCCGCCTCCTGTGAGAAAACGTAGCAGACACGCTTTTCAAGATGCAGAAATGAAAATCCCTAGTGGTTATAAATTAGATAGTTAAAAGTATCATTTCCATTGGGTGTATTTCTCTCAATTCAAATGTACATCCTTTTTGTTCCGATCTACGTCAATAAGATCATAGAGCTTAAATAAGGAAATGGATTCTATTGTGTTTGACATCGACTTCATGTATGTTTTTACTCTATAAAATATTATTTGTGCGAGCAGAATTTTAGGTTCGTATATCAATTTAAGTAATTTTACCTTGAGAGTTTCATGTATAAACTCTGTTTGGGTTCAAAATTGTGCAAAATATACACACAACATGTACTTGTTACTAATACAATGCTTTTACATATTTTCCTATTGCTCTTTGTAGATGTGTATGGCTCATTTCTGATCGAATGATATCCTTTTCAAATTTAGAATTATAGTAAATTAATCAGATTCCTTCAAAATATGTTCAAAGTTAAAATTTCGAAACATGTATCGTTTGCGTTAATTTTTCTTCAGAGCACACTGTATAAAATCCGAAGAGTGAAATTATAATTAGTTACTTGTTTAAATCAATCCGTACCACCTCATTAATCGTGGCCGCACGGCAGCTTGTATATCTCTCCTATCAGGCTGGTCAGTATTTGACCCCGTTCACAAGGCGGAGATTCTGATAACGACGAACACATGTAAGACGACTGGGTTATGGCAAGGGGCACTCTGTGAGTTCAATTGAAGTCATTTGTTGAAGCGAAGACATCAGGCTACCAATTATCGTTTTTTCGTGACTTATTCGTCACCTGCAAGTAAATAAAATACTTAAACAATATTTTGCCAAATATAAGATACGTTATTATAGCAAACAGAATGCACATTAGCATACTAATTATTTAAGTGCGTTGCATTTTATCCTCTTTCCTTTCTTATCTGTATTACCAATAAAATTTCTTTTGAATTTCTATCAACCTTTAAAATTCTTGTAGAATTTGAAATGATTTGAATGGATAAATGTTCGCATTGCTTTCAACGTTCGTTGTTCCGTTTTATTGATAAATTATCTTTAATAGGTTTTCTTTGCAAATTTACATTATTAAAATTTATTAAAAATGTATAAAACAAATTCCTCTCAACATTATTACTTGTTTGAATGAAAAGGGGATTTCCTTTTGCTAACGTTGTAATAGATTGTGGGTCGGGTCCATTATATCACATGGAATCATATGACTTAGCCTATCCGCTTTTTCACATATATTATGTGCATTTCCAAACGCTAACAAAGAGATAAGTATTGGAGTTATAATAAAACATGTCGCTTATGGAAGTGCAAATAGCGAAACTAAATATAAACTAGACCTATAAAAGACGGACTTTGCATTGAATATCTATAATACGTCATAAACGTATGATGATTCCTTAAAACCGCTCATTTACTAGTCATTTAGTAGAAGCTTTTGGATTACATCCCACCTCCGTGATTCTAATAAATCCGTCAGTAGATTTACACAACATTACTCTACGGAGAGAAAACATTTACGAACGTGAAAATGAGCAACGAGCTACCTTCATAAACTCATTACTGTAAGTTTTATGAAACCTAAATGAATTTTATCTGATGAAGACGTGTTATCAAACAGCATAACTTATTATACAGCTGCGCATTCGTTGCTGCAGTCAAGGGCAATGAAATGCGTAGATCGTTATGAATGTTCAGGGCATTTATGAGAGGTTTGTCTTCTTCCAGTATTAGTCTGGTAAATTGTGTCAGGTCGACGGCGATAAGTGTGTGTGTGTGTGTGTGTGTGTGTGTGTGTGTGTGTGCGTGCGTGAGAGCGTGTGTATGCGTGCGTGCGTGCGTGCGTGTGTGTTAAGAGGTTACAACATACGCAGTATGCACTTTTTATGCTGTATATTGTGTATGGATGCTGAAATTTCTTTGTAAGGGTCAACTGAGATTGCCCGCAGCCATGGTCTAAATTAGGATGAAAAGATGGGTCATCCGGAAATAAAACACATATTGCAATTATGTCCATCATGCATTCAGTCGTTTATAAAAATAAAACGTCACTGATTACTTCGCGGGAGTAGAATGCAGAAAGTTACTAAAGCAAAACACACAACATAATGATTATAAGTCCCATTGATACCAGAAGAAAGATACAACCTACAGTAGTATGAGAGCAAGCGAAAGATTCTTTTTCAACTCAACATACCACCTGGTGAGTATCAATTGTTTCCAATCAGTCAATTGAGTTTTCCGAGAAAGAAGGTTATAACAATGTTTGAGGATCCAAATCAATAAGTTTAATCATCTTAATTCAGCGTTTCAAATAAACATTTATAAAAAATGTTTATTTGTAAACACGTTTGCATAGATCTACCGATAAAAGATAAAGAGCTGTTTACTTGCAAATACCTGAAACGTTTCATTGCTGGATTAATTGAGCGATCATTACTATTTATAACCCTATTCACGCTTTCACCATTTTGCTTTACGGTATCATCTTGCATAGATAAATAAAAATAAATCCACTTCGTCTTTCACAGGGTTACATCTCAAATATTATTAATGTAAAATACACCTACTTATTCAAGGACTTAAACCCGCCTCACTTTTTAAGTTTGGATGAAATAAGCGAAAAATACATCAATTGTTGTATGAAATGCCAGTTCCAAATTGTTTGATACCTCCGGATATCATAGAGATTATACCCCAACGACATTTGTTTTTCGACGGAGGTGTTCAGTTCTTTCTTTTTACCAATGGCTACTTTGGCTGCCATATGCACCAAGTAAGCGAAATAAGAATACGTTTGATTTGGTTAATGATACGTACCATATTTTATCTGTTAACTGCGCTTCAATGTTAATTTAATCGAACCATTCGTAAATCTAGTGCGTATAATGTCAATATGACCAATGTAACGTATTCTTCTGCATTATGCCTATAAACAGGATCTATTTTTGAGTATCCGACTTCTGGGTGTGGCCCTTTATGAAATGTTTATTATGTTTTATTTTCTGCGCGAATATAACTTAGTGCCATGAGCTAGACCCGGTTTTCGTTTTGACTGATACGTTATCTGAACTTTCTTTCAGATTATTTTTGCAAACTGCAGCCGACAATCTGTCATATTTAAGAAAATTATCATAGACGCCACATATCTTGAGGTATGTCAGTCTAAGCCTTGCAAATAAAAGTTATTCATATTTCCTCGTTTAATTGATTTACGTGGTGAACAGTCGCGGATTCTTGTAACCTTTGATTACTACCCATTTATCTTCTTACTAGTTATAAACGGTTTATGTCTTAACTCATGTTGATTATTCAAGGGCCTAATGAGTCAGCTAAACCATTTAGCTAAACCATTCAGCAATCATTTTTTTTCATCTTGGCTGCAGTTTATTTCACCTGTAAACTATATGATTATTTCATTGAATTCATACGTGTAATATCGTCGTTGGCGTATTCATAACCTTTGCAGAGGATGTACTAAATCGGATTGGTTGAAATTAGTTTTGGACCAATGATGTTTTGTCTAAAATATAATTAATAGACTTAAACAAATTTGCAAGTCATATTTTACGATACACAGGGCATTTACCAAAGCTGTCTCAAACCAAACTGTTTTACTCACTCTCTTATTCCCCTCACTGATAACTTTAAATGGTTTTTCATGTTTTCAATTAAAGCGACAGTCCGCAAAAGTAACCGTATTTCAAAAGTTTTTAATAAGTTCCACATTGTTTCAGACCGACTGAACCGCAAGTATTTTTAAAAAAAATCGCTTTAATAACTTAGATTTAACAAATTGAAAATTGCCGAAAGTTGCTATTTTTAGACGGCAAAAGAGAAAGTAGGTCTACGGTTTTTCCGACTACTCTTGGGGGCGATACTATTTTCCGGTCCCGGTCTCATCCGGTCCCGGTCTCCTCCGGTCTCTGTTTTATAGTAGCTATCGGGCGTTATCAAAAAGGTGTTAATGACCGCGGGGGGTAATAGGATTACAAAAGATTACAGTTGATTAAAACATTAGATATTTGATGATAATTATGTCACTATTTATTTCAAATTTTATATCAATAAAACATAAAATAAATTTAGGCAAAGATAAAAACATGAAATATGCACATGTACTGAAATTAATGTCATGAATAACAAACACATTGAGTGTGTGTTTTTTTCATATTAAATCCAGTTATAAGTATACTATTGATAATAGTAATACAAAAAATAACAATGCTTGACTACATGTAAATCAAATTTGTAAGTTATCTCAGTACTTCAGGAATTCTATTATCCTTCTTTTGTTTAACTATTGATTTTGTTGCAGCAGATGCGCTTCCACGACCAGTTGCCTTATGTATTTCTGCCAACTGATCGTCTAATTTTATTTTTTATGCCGACGCATTTCATGTGGAATCTTTTCCTGCATGTTCTATTTTCGCAAATAACTAAACTATCGACGAATTCTGGCATTTCACATGAACAGAATGTTTTTAATTTGAAATTCATAGGGATCGCGACTTTTCATTTTCTCTATAAAACGGATTTTTTTTTTATTTTCTAGACAGCTGACTAGATGTTCCCTCATTTCACTTACAACGAAATTGACGTTTGTATTTACATAGCCATTCTTAAAACAAAAATCCACAGCATTAGCAGTTGCAAAGACACCACAGGCATGTACATTTGGTTATTATAGAAGTCGTGGAACTTTTATAAGCTGAGATTTGTTACTTTTTATAAATTAGGAGCATCGTAGTTCCACCGATCATGACGACTTTAAATAAAGATTCTTGTATGTTGCAAGTTATATTTCATTTGTAAAATAGCCTTCCGAATATTTCAGAAGTTTATTTATTATCATTTTATTTTGTCAAGGAACTCTTCATAACAGGTTTATGACAATACACAATAATGTCATATCATGAAAGGTGTAAATGCGTTATGCAACGCGTGTCAGAGATTAGCGAATGTCCCTCGATAAGGGCATGATAAACGGATTAGTGTTTTTTATAACACACGCACGGCTACTGTTCGGTTCATACCCTAAAAATATTGTTGTTTATTATAAAGGCAATTTTATAGAATAAATGATTGTTATGCAAAGGCTCTAATAATCTTAATTAGAAATAATACGATGATAACATATAACCAAATTCAAAAATAAATAAAATAATCAGCATCAGATTTCTTAAACAGCTAGAGTTTTATTGCAAACTTCAAGTTGACAAATAAAATATATTCGGCTAAAGTTGTGTAATAATGACGAAGGTATTCAAATGTATTCAATGGTATGCTAGGTTTACATCTGGCCACGATCTCCCCGATTATCCAGAGGCTAAAAAAATCGGGGAGCTCTACGATTAAATGGTCTACTCCACGTTCAGTTACGCTTCCTTACGAAATCAGCACGTTTTGTTGCGCTCTGCTGCGCTTTGCTACGATCGAGCCCACGATTTGCATCACGTTCTGTTACGCTTTGTTGCGATCAACACGATTGGCTTCCACGCTCCACCACGTTCCGTTACGTCCTGTTAAGATCTCCCACGACAAAGCCGCTTTGTTGCGATCTCCTGCGATTTGACCTACGATTTGAGACAAATGCCCACGTTTTACGTCACGATTTGAAATTTAAGCAAGAAATAATTCACTTTAGGCTTATTATTCGCAACAATGAACCAGCTGGATATAGACGATCCTGAATTGGCTGTTTTAATTTACGCATATATTGTTGAACGAAAGAAAAGGTCACAGCATACACGTGATATAAATATCGGATTAGAAGTCAGAAGAAGAAATAGAAAGCCTAGGTCATGCTGGGTTAAGCCATGGTTAAGTGTTGAAAGTAGGCTTCAATATGGACATTACACACAACTATTAAACGCCGAACTCCGGTGTCGGGATGTCGGAGCATCTTCAATTTCTTCCGGTTGTGGAGGTGGGGGAGGGGGTGGTGGCGGATGAACATCAACCACAACAGTTCTTGAAGTTTTGGAACCTTTTCGTTTCGCTGGCATGATTAAACGATAGAGTACCAGTAGATAAAGCTGTTATGTATATGCAGCTTGCGTGGAAATCGTGGCTATCGTGAGGAAACGTGTTGGAGCGTGTCAGAGCGTATCAGAACGTGAACGACAATCGGGGATACCGTAGGAGAGCGTGACGCAACGTGGAGCAATAAATGGTAGAAAAGTGTATATCGTAACAGATCGTGGTAGATCGTAGCAGAGCGTGGAGCTATCGTGAGACGTCGCAGCGAAGCGGGATGAAAAAATGTGTCCACGCTGGTCCCGATCTGTTGCGATTGTACTCCACGTTCTGTTACGCTTCGTTACGTTCCGTTACGTTTTGTTACGAAGGCCACGCTATGTCACGATTAGAAAATGAATCGGGGCAATCGTGGTGAAATTTAAGTTTGATTTAAAATCTGTCCCGATGCCCAAGATGTCCCCGATTCAACCACGTTCCGTTACGCTCCCCCACGATCACCCCGATTCGACTCCACGCTCTGTTACGTTCGCCACGATGCTCTGGAATCGGGGACATCGTGGTAATCGTGGCCTAATATAAACCTAGCATTAGCGAATAGCACAAAATTATAAACGAAAAATGGAGACATAATGTGTTGATTACTTCAGAATGGCGCAACTTCAAAGAAACACTCTTCATCTAGTAGCTTTAATGTCTAAGCACACGCATAATTACTATAATAGGATGTTATAACATTGCAACTTTTAGCTCCAGAAAATGTGTTTGTGTACTTTTTCTCCATTCATTGATTTACTTGTTTACATGCGATGAACATTGTATAATGTTTTACGCAATAAACATATCGTATCGTATCGATATGAGTCGGATATGCAAACATGGAATTTTTCAATTGTAATCATTTATGCTTAAAAACTTTTATGTCGGGGGGGGGGGGGGGGGTAAACATAAAAGGAAGAACAATAACATAACATAACATAATTTAAAAGGTGCAATTCTAAGTTACTTCATACTCTAGCCGTCCTCAATCTTTTATGCAAAAAACATGAGCATTTGTACTGCATCGCATCTTTCTCTACACCTTTAACACGAATTGCATAAATAGTGTATACCTATAACAAATTGCATAAATTAAGACATAATGTTTATATATTTTATACCATTTTGTTACATATAAAAACAAATAAGATTGTCAAAATCGTGTTATAAACGTCAGCAACACAATCCGTTGCCTGGGGCCATAAGTTATGAACCGGGAATTATGAGACCGGATGAGACCGGATTTTACGAGGAGAGACCGGGAAATAGTATCGCCCTGCGCATGCGCAAGAACTTTGGAATCCCACTGTTTTTCTATTTATATAACCGTTAACTCTCGGGGGCCGATAGTTAAGAAGAGATATTGAAAATGACACGAAAAACTCATTTCTAGGTCGATTTGAACCAAATTTTTTTTGGATTCGTCAGTCAGGAATGCTTATCAACACATAGATGAATTTTTTTTTTTTCATGGCTAATTTGCCCGATTTGCGGACTGTCGCTTTAAGGTTTGTTGGAAAAAATTTGCCCCAGCTCCTGAAATATAAAAAGTTAGTTTTTGTGATATAATGGCGAGTTAACGGTTTTGAGTGGATAACACTGTTAAAAGACATGATTTGAGGAACAAGTGATAACACACAAGGAAGGTGTCCTTGTTGTTTTATTGTATTAATATAGGGTTAATACACCTTTTTGAGGTCGTTACCATCTGCAAAGGCCCGCAAAATGGTTTACAGTCCGAGTGCGAAGCATATTTTTGCATAAGATACACACCATGAGTTACTTTGTGTTTAAAAAAGCTGTTAAATGTCACAAAAAATGTAAAAACATTTAGTTCAAAATTACCTCCATAACAGCTACGTCTGTGACGTCAAGAGCGATGTCATTGAATTTTTTTTACATTAAGCTCGATTATGGCCGCAACATAAATCGACAGTTGCATTTTTGTTTCAAGGCCATTTTTTCAGTGTTGAGTCGATTGGATGGTGTGTTTTTTAAGAAATTTACTGCATTACTCGGATTATTTACACACAATACCGATCGGGTAATCGATTAATTACCGATGTATTCATAATTTAACATGTGTATGTTTTGGCAACTAATTTAAAAAAAAAAGTTAAAATGTTGTGGATAAAATGTACAGCATTAAAGAAAAAATATTTAAAATTGTTTTGTTTATTACATATAAAATCGACAGCAATAACTTAAGTTGGGAAGAATTAAACGTTTTAGATTTAATTTAATATAAGGCTTTTAAAGCAACAAATAGTCAAAACAACTGCAGAAAGTACTATCAAGTAAGTCACCTCAGCCTGCTAGGAAAATACAACTCAGAAGATAATATGTAAGTTAATTGTTGTTTATTTCATCTCCTTAATGTTTCTATACAGCTATATATGCTGAAATATATTTTTGTCCAAAAGTTTGCATCGTTGAACCACTTTCGGTCTTAAACTACGGCGCTCAGCGTCTACTATTATGATGCGGGCCCTTATGGCGCTTATGTAAAACAAAACTCCGGTCATTAACGGCACGTGAATTTACTGAACAATGCACGTTTTCTACCGATAACGCCCGGGTTTTTAAGTTTTAACGCACTGCGATAACGGACCCAAAACACACATTTTATGCAATAATGTTTCGCTAATCAATTCTGATTCTTTCTTCATTAAACGCTTTGAACAATATTGGATGAACATGTACAAGGTACATTTTCATATTAAAATCTAAATAGTTCATTGCGTTGAGTAGGATGGCATTGGTCGCGTTGAAGAACCCTTCAAGTTGATCGATGAGTGCCATTGACACTACTACAGTTCCTCCAAATAGCAGTAAATAAACATCTAAAAATATCACTACACTGACGTTGCCATTCTCTAAGCAGTTTCGTAATGCAAATGGTGGCATTAGATCACATCGACTTACCTTCTGCTTAACCAATTCTGGTTCGTTTGCTTGTTAAAGGGACTCGCTTACTGATTTTATATTGGTGTTTTCGTTCTAAATTAACGTATAAATGTATTTGAAATATATTATAGGAACAAACATAAACTTATAAGTTCAAAATAATGTTCATAGTTCAAGCGTGAAATCAATCCATTTCAATTGCGTTAGTAACGCGTTATGGTAAAACGTAGGACGGATTGCCACATTTATTTAAATAAAGGGTAATATCTTCCTTCGTTTGAAATGATGCCTATTCATAGCGATAAGGTGTTTAACTTTGGTAAACAAATACGGTACGAATCGTCGATATCTAATTATTGAAACCATGTGAGAGACCCTGAAAACTATATGTAAATCATTCAGATTGAACGAAGTTTATGAAATCTTTATATTATAAAACAACATCAAAATATCGCATAAACGTCCAACCCTTGTTAGATACCCTTTTCTATGCGAAATCGTTTGTAGCCATAAACTATACCTAATTTATAACTACTGATATGATATTTGTTAGACTGTTTGAATAATCTGCCGCCGAAGACTGCTTATATCATCTATCATAACAAAGTCAATCATCACAGATTCCCCTTATCTGCAGCTGTATCTAAGCCTTTGAATTGAAGGTAAAAAAACCTGCATATGTCAATTAATAAACCAGATGAAGTATTGAACACTTTGGTAACATTTCACTACTACTCATTTATCTTGCTATAAATTACAAACGGTTTATCTCGAAGTTTACTATGATTGTTCCAGTATCTGTTGTGACAGCTTAATAATTCAGCAAAAAGTGGTTTGCTTTTAGTCCCTTGCCCACTTACCCCTGAACTAGCTGATACATATGTCAATCGTTCGATGAAGTGCTAAAATAGTTTTTGATTCTTGTATTTCATTTGATCATAAATATAGTTTATAAACATACCGAAATCAAAAGAGTAAAGCAATTTGGCTCATCCATGATAAACCCCTTAAATACCGTTTTTCGGCAAAAGATGCTAACAAGCTGCTTCGATACGTTTATGTTTTATATTCCAAACATTTAAAAAAGAATGATCTCCATTATGAAATTCACAATTTAAGTAAAACTGTGCAATAAGTTAGATGTTTTATAAACTTACTTGACTGTGTGATTTCGTTTAAATACAAGAGTTATCCAATAAGTTATCACTACGAGTGTCAATGAAGTTATCCAAACCTTACCTAATAACGATAATCTTTCTTTTATCATATGTGTGTTGTATTTATACGGTTTATGCCTCTTGTGAAGTATATGTTTGACCTGTTTGTGCATTTAAACATGATTCTGGTCAAATGTTAGGCTACTTGTCTTGTTCCTGTAGGTTACTTTGTCCTACTTTCACCAAATATTTATAAATGCCCTGTATAAATTCACACTGATCAAAAACATAAAGCACCCAACTAATAACACACACAGTCCAACGAAAGAGAGCTTCTGTTACAGAAATATTGAACTACCATAGTACACAACTATTTTAGCTACTGCCTTGCAACAGTTAGTGACAAAGATTCACTAGACCTCAACCACACTCTTTTCTAAGAACTAAAGCTAAAACTTGTAAGCCTAAATGGTTTAGACACACTTGATTAACATTATGCGTACAACAATAACAATTACCTTGGTTCCTAAGAGGAGAGGTTTCTGTCGCCATTTTGAAGGACCAACTTACATTTTAATCACTCGACTGTGCTCTGAAAGCACTTTTCCATAGATGCTGTGTGAAAAATAACCCATTTCTTTCTAAATCAAGCATATTGATCCCTTTAACTAATATTGCTTAATGGCTTTCCGTGTTCTCCAGAGTGTTTCACCTCGTAAAATTTGGATGATGCTCATGTTTTATTCATACTTAATATATCAAAGCATGCTTGTTGAGAATAAAGAATACTGAAATATTTATTGTTTTTAAAATTGAAACTTTGGAATTATAGCGCCATTGGGGTATGTGATATAATTTGTTCACCTTAAAAATACGTTATCGAGTACTATTCACGAGACGGTCAAGAGTAATCAATCAAATGAGTTATATGTGAACTTAGTTATCAAGGCAAATAGTTAAAGTAATATTCATCACGATTCAACTTCACTTTTTCAGATATAATGGTTGAAACCATTTTTTAACCAATGCTTTTTCAATATATTTCAGTTTTTTTTCCAACGTTTAAATTTCAAATTAATCAACGTTTCATTTTGCATACTCATAGATTGAATCGCTAACATAAAGGTCGTTCATATTGAAGGTGTAATATTGTTAATGTTTTTGTTTTATGTGAGTAATGAGTATCAAGTTTTCAAATAAAGCAACAATGATTTTTAATGTACATGTGTAATTTTAGAAAGATTTAACGTAATCAATGACATGAAAAACACCATACATGATGTGTAATTGACCAAATGATAATATAAAATAACCACACATAAACACTGTTCAGGGACAGAAACGAGAGAAATAAAAACAACAAGGAGGGTCTTTTCAATTACAAAATAATATCAGCCAATATATTTCTTTACATCGATTTGGAGGTATATATGAAATAAAGTGTTGGTCTGGCTGCACTTGCTTAATTTGGTTCTGGTGGTTAACAAAGCTCGGCTATATAAGGGATGTCCAGCCTAAGCGTTATTTAAAATGTGAGATGGCAAGGAAGACAAAATGTGTCTTTTATTATATTTAGCCTACATCGCATTCCGGCACATGTAAGGGATCGTTTTAGCGTCAATATATATGCAAAAAGCTACAGAAACATGCTCAGTAGCAAAAGGTTTAAACATAAACCCGGTTTAGTGGCAATGGGCAACGCCAAAGACATAGAACACAAATTCACAAACATTATATATATATATATATATATATATATATACATATATATATATATATATATATATATATATATATATATAATTGGTATGTTTATCAAACGTGCACGCTTTGTCATTGTTCTTGGTGAGGATTCGGCGACCTCCTTCCCCTAGTAAGCATTGGCTAATGAGAAATATTGTCTGTGGTTAAATAACTTAAATGTACAGAAAATATTCCTATCCTAATTGGGATACATGTGTTTCTTTACGTGGTTCTTTACTTAATTTGATGAGCATATTTGAATAATAAACAATTATACACTTCCGCATCCATTATTGCAATGTTTTAATACTATAATTATATGTAATTTTATTTACAAATTAATCACAATCCATATAATAGATTTACCATTTTGGCTGATGTTAATTATTATATCGTAAATCGTCCCGATCGTGCTTGATGCATCAGAGCAATTGGCATTTACAGACAAATAAATTATAGTCCACGTCTAATTATCCTTAACAAATAGAGGGATCGGAAATGAGAAACAATTTACAAACATGCACTGTATGGGACTATAAAAGTGCATAATAAAGACTCTAAATATTAAATCATTTTTTCTGACACTTTTTTGAAAAAAAACCCTGAACATTTAATGTATCATTAATATGTCTAAAAAGTGCTTTGAAGAAGATGGATTTCTTTGTTTCATTTAATAATAGGCCTTTAATCTCAACAAATGACGTCTAATGAAATCATTGAGTCATCCTTACCATAACCCAGTACTTTGAAATGTTCTCGCCGTTATTGGTATCATCGCCTTTTTATTACACATGTCATGATAAATAAGGTTATAATTCTCTTAGATAAATAGCCCGAGTATATGATATACTACTGGAATATTGTTTGATGCCCGCTGGGATGGGGAAACAGAGGAAAGACTTTGAGTTTGGAGACGTAGTCACGTACAAAGTGAAGTGCATTTTCAATGCGTATGAGATAACTTCCTCATGTGCCGCCCTGTTGGTCATCTCAATAGATAGGTTAAGAAAGGTTGTGCAGCCATTCAAGAAACTAATGCCAACGAGCAGAACGAGTTTTAATTGCAGTTGCGTGTGTATGCTGTATTCTTTAAGCATTGCCCTGAACTATAATGTGTGAAATAAAAACAAATATGGCAAATATACATGAAGTAAACATCACCATACATCTATGAGAAATGGAGGACGGTACGAGAAATCCATATGAAGAACAGTCCACAAATATATATTCTATACTTTATTGGTCTGAATTTCAGTGACGTATAAAGTGTTGTTTACATTTGTGATGGCAAAATGTTTAGCTCAGAGATTTATAATAAAAATGCCATTGTTCATGACACGCCGGAAAACACTGTAATCACATAATAAAACGTGAATATAGAACAAATACTATACCAGTTCTCAATTATGTAAATAATGGTTCGCCATCAAATGGCACGCTACATGATGCGGTTTGAAACACGACTGTAGCATCAAGTAGACGAGCAAAAGAAATAATCGATCAGAGAAAACCAGATATTTCCCTACAAATATCATCATTTGGTTTCTAATGACTATTATTTTTATTGTTACGTATGTTACGCATAATTTACTGACTTCAAAAGTTGGGAATGTTGTCAATATTTCACCAAGTGAGTTCACGCTGTTTTCGTTTTTCTTTCGTATTGTTTTTCTTAAGTCAATTTAAAAAAAAAATATGATCCGACTTATTTATTATCATGAATATTCTAAATATTTAACCTTCAACATTCTAGACCATCAGTCGCAGGATAAGGACTACCAGTAGTTATTAAATAAGCATGGAAGGGGTCCGTACACTATGCAAAATAAATAGTTATTGCTCGGGTCTTTATTTCAGCTTCATTGTATATTGCCGACTATCATGTGAATGGTTAGGTCATTGGTCAGCTGGTTTAATGGTTCTATCAATTGATATTATCCAGTTAAATGACACTCTTTGCTTTCTAATGTTCAATAAATTGTTCTTCAATGTTTTGCTGCTTATATCATTGAGATATTTTATTCTAAATTTATCAAACAAAACTAATGGGAAAGCTTTACTAATTTATTGAAACTAATTAATATTTTAACAAATAAACAATTTAGGTAAAGTTACTGGTCAGTCACTGTTTGTCTCTCATGTATGGCTTAAACAACCACTTACCTAGAGATAGTATTTAACATCAACACTTCGTATATACACTATTTATTGAAGTAATCATTTCATATCTGCCTTATATCCTTAAAATGTTTCTGAGTAGAAGCAATAACAAATTTAAAGAACGTACATAACTGAGCATATATTTATCAATGGAATACCTGACCTGTTCAACAAGAAAATATTTAGTTATAAAATTATCATTGATGTAGGTAATCTTTGCAAATGTAAATAACCAATCGCCAACTTCAATGATTAAGAATCAATCGACATGTACCAGCTGCCATTTTGTAGTTTGATTGTGCTGATAACAATTCGTCTAATGTGATGTATAACTTCGGTATTCATATTATCCACAGCAGATGGTGAAGCATAAAGCAGATATTTCGTGTATCTGGAAAATCCGACGTTGTTAATGGAAAAACAATTTAATTTATTTTCAAATTCTTTTATACAGACCTTTTAAAAGCTAACTATACGAACTAATAGATGTCACGAATGTAGCTGACGAGCTGGAAGCAGCAGTGCGATTAAGGACGATATGACTGTTCATGTATATTGATATACAATTGATAGATTTGTGAACTTCTTAATACAATTGACACGCTGAATATTCCAAAATGTTTAAAGGAAGCACCTCAAAAAACTTTGGTTCTGAAAAAAATGTACAAAATCATTACTCTAACCTTAATCTCAGACATATTAATATAGACATTATATTTCTAATATATGACACTTATGATGTACACGTATTATCCTGATATTGTATTGTATTAACCTAAATTAGGCACTGCCTTACTGTGTGTTGCAGTGCCATTCTCTGAGCATTTTCGTGATGCAATTTCCACATTGTTAGTTTTAACAAGCGTTTCAAGCATCAGACGTTCATGAGTCTATACATGCATTTTAAATTATATTCTGGATCGTTTGCTTGTTAAAGGGACTCGCTAAAACATTTGATGTTGATGGTTTTTTTTTTTAAATTGACGTATAAATTTATTTGAAATGCCTTACATGAAAAAAAAGTTCAGAATTATGTTTATAAGCTCAAGCGTGGAATCAATTTCAATTTCGTTAGTAACGCGATGTGATAAAACGTAGGACGGATTGCCATATTTATTTAAATAAAGGATAATATCTTCCTTCGTTTTAAATGATGCCTATTCAAAGCGATAATGTGTTTCACCCTGTTAAACACAAACGGTACGAATCGTCGATATCTAAGTCTTGAAACCATGTGAGAGACCCTTAAAATTATATTCAAATCATTCAGATTGAACTAAGGTTATGAGAAGGTTATATTGTAAAACAACTCCTAAATATCGAATAAATGTCCAACCCTTGTTATCCTTTTCTATGTGTGATGGTTTGGTGCCCAAAACTATCATATTTTATAACTACTGATATGATATTTGTTAGATAGTTTGATTGTTTAAACAATCTGCCGCTGACTTCTTCTTCTATCATCTATCATAACAGAGAAAATCATCACAGATTCCCCTTATCTGCAGCTGTATCTAAGCTTTGAACTGAAGTTAAAAAAATGCATATTTCAATCAATAAAACAGATGAAATATCGAGGATTTTGTTAACATTTCAACACTACTCATATATCTTGCTATAAATAACGAAAGGTGTTTCTCGTAGTTTACTATGATTGTTATTAGTATCTGGTTTGACAGCTATATAATTGGGCAAAAAAGTAGTTTGTTGTTAGTCCGTTGTCCACTTTCCTCTTAACTAGCTGCTACACATGTCGATCGTTTGATGAAGTGTTACAATATTTTTGGGTTCTTGTATTTCATTTGATCATAAATATAGTTTATACACATTCCGAAATCAAAAGAGTAATGCAATTAGCCAATCAATGATAAACCCCTTAAATACCATTTATCGGCACAAGAAGTCAAGTCAAAGTCAAGTCAAACAACGTTTATTCTCTCATGCAATAATATATGGCAAATAAGGCATATAAAATGAACACGAATGACATGGCGGCAGATACATGCTTACATTTAGAACATGATACCAGACATGGGTATCGGAGAGTCATGAATGCCACCCATCTGCTTCGATACATTAACGGATCAAATTTCAAACATTTAAAAAAGGATGATCTCTGATTTTCACGTGAAATATTTGTTTGATCAAAGTGCATTTTAACCGGTCTCTGGTTACTGTAATGCTATTTGCCTTGTTCCCGTAGTTCACATTGTGTTACTTTCACCAAATATTTATCGATGTCCTTGTTTGAATTCACGCTGATCAAATCCATACCAGCACCCAATGAAAGAAACACAAAGTCCGACGACAGAGAGCACAGATTACTGATATATTGGAATACCGCAGTTAACAAATATTCGGTCTAACGACTTGCAACGGTCAGTTACAACGTCAATTCGATTCACGAGATCCCAACCTCACTCTTTTCCTAACAACAAAAGGTAAAACATCTAGGCATCAACGGTTGAAAAACACTTGATTAGCATTATAAGTATCGTACAACAATAACAATTACCTTGATTCCTAAGCGGATATGCTTCCGTCACCATTTTGAACGATACACTTAGATTTTAATCCCACAACTGCGCTCTGAAAGCACTTTTCCATAGAGGTTGTGTGAAAAATCATCCACATTTTTTTTTAAATCAACCATATTGATCCTTCTAACTAATATTGCTTAATGGCTTTCCTTTTTCTCAAGAGTGTTTCGCCTCGTAAAATATGGATGATGTTCGTGTTTTGTTGAAACTTAATGTATCAAAACATGCTTTTTGAGAATAAAACATATTGAAATATTATTGTTGTTAAAATTGACACTTTGGAATCACGGCGCTATAGGTATGTGATCGATTTTTTTCACCTTATAATATGTTCTCGAGTACTATTAACGATACGGTATAGAGTCATCAATTAAATAAGTCATCAAGGTAAATAGTTATAGTAATATATTAATTGTAATATTCATTACGATTCAACTTATCCAGATATTTCCAGGTAGAATCTATTTTTTTACCAATGCGATGAAGATTTTTTTTCGACATTTAATTTTCATATTGATCAACATATAGTGCGTTCATATTGAAGGTGTAAATTTATAGCTAATCTCATGGTTTTCATGTGAGTTATGGGTATTATATAAGCATACCTTTTAGCTGAAGTTAATACTTGACAGCAACAGATTCCGGCACATGTCATGTATCACTTTAGAGTCAAATCGTGCACGTTTTTGCAATTGATCTTGTTGAGGATTTGGCGATCTCCTACCCCTAGCTGTAGAAAAGCCTTAAAATACGTACATGCAGCTTCCGGTTTGGCCAACATTGATACTCAAGTAAATCAAATACACATGTAATATAAGTGTGTTATGGTTTTTCTCGTAGATACATATTTACTTTAACCCACCCACATGGCTGATATCATTCGATTTTGTTATGGGTCTCAATACTTGGCTGGTCGATGGGCTCATTATTACTGTATTTCATTCAAACAGTTTTTAAATGAGGAACATTGCATGTGCTAAGTTAACTTAAATGTAACGAACATCTTCATATACTGATTGGGATATATTAGTTTCTTCTTCACGTGGTCCTTAACTTAATTTGAGGAATATTTTTGTATAATTTCAAATTATACACTTCCGCATCCATAATTGCAATATTCTAATACTATAATTATAAGTATATTTTTACAAATTAATCACAAACCATATAATAGATAAAATTAACCAATTTGGCTGATGTAAATAATTGTAACGCTATTCGTCCAGAACGTGCCTGATGCATCAGGGTAATTGACATTCGCAGACAAATAAATTGTTGTCCTTGTCAAATTATCCTAAACAAATAGAGGGATCGGAAATGAGAAACAATTCACAGACATGCACAATATGGGACAAGTAAACTGCACCATGAAGACTATCAATTTGTTTTTCCTGACACTTTTTTTTAAATATATACATTTAAGAATTATTTATCTGTATTAAAAGTGCTTTGGAGTAGATGGATTTGTTTGTTTTTAGAATAGACCTTTAATCTCAACAAATGACGTCAAATGAAATAATTGAGTGTTGCTTACCCTTATCCAGTACTAGCCGTTATCAATATCATCGCCTTTTCGTTTAACCTGTCAAGATAAATGAGGTTATATTTCTCATAGATAAATAGCCCAAGTGTATGATTTACTGCTGGAATATTGCAAAAAAATAACTTTGTAATATCGTAACAAGGGGAAAAACTTTATGACACTATCTGGAAAATGAATGATTAATGTTTAACAATCATTTTCAAGACTCAAGGTGGGATTCTAAATTCAACTGTATGTTTAATGTTTAATGCCCGTTGAGGTGGGGAAACAGAGGGAATACTTTGAGTTTGGGCACGTGGTCACGTGCAAAGTGAAGTGCATTTTAAGCGTGTTTGAGATAACTTCCTCGTTTGTCGCCCTCTTGGTCATATAATTAGATTAACAAAGGTGGTGCAGCCATTCAAGAAACGAATGTCACAAGCCGTAGAAGAAACTGCGGCTGCGTGTGTATGCTCTATTCTCTAAGCATTGCCCGTAACCATATTATGTGGAATAAAAACAACAAATAAGACAAATAAACGTGGTGGAAACACCACCATAAATGTATGTGAAATGGAGGAAAAGTATGAGAAATCCACAAGGAAAATAATCTACAAATTTACATTCATCATTTTATTAGTCGGAATTTCAGTGACGTATATAGTGTTGTTTTCATTTGTGATAAAAGACGCTGCGAAACAAATAAAAGCGATCTCCATACAACGCATTTATTCATCCTATGGCAAGATGTTTAGCTCAGAGATTTATAATAAAAATACCATTGTTCATGACACACCGGAAAAAACACCGTAATCACATAATAAAACGTGAATATAGAACAAATACTATACCAGTTCTCAATTATGTAAAGAATGGTTCGCCATCAAATGGCAAGCTACATGATGAAGGTTGAAACACAACAATAACATCAAGTAGACAAGCAAAAGAAATGATCGATCATAGAAAACCAGATATTTCCCTACAACGACCATTATTTGGTTTATACTGACTATTGTGTTTATTGTTACGTATGTTTTGCATAATTTACTGACTCTGCAAGTTGAAAAGATTGTCAATATGTCCCCAATTGAGTTCACGTTGTTTTTCTTTTTCTTTCGTTTTTATTTTGTTAGGACAATTTATATATCCAATTGTGTATGTGGTAATACTTCTAGTAACCAACTTATGAATATTTTAAATATTTAACCAACAACATTATAGACAATTAGTCGCAGGTTCAGGACTACCAGGAACTATTTATTACGCATGTAAGGGGTCCGTACGTACACTATGAAAAATAAATAGTTATTGGTCGGGTCTTTATTTCAGCTCATTTGTTAATTGTGATGTCATTGGTCAGCTGGTTTAATGGTTCTATCAATTGATATTATCCAGTTAAATGACACTGTTAGTTTTCTACTGTTCAATAAATTGTTTATCAATGTTTTGCTGCTTTTACATGGAGATATTTTATTCTAAATTTATCAAACAAAACAACTAATGGTAAAAATTTAATACTTTATTTAAACTAATCAATATCTTAACAAACTAACAATTAAGGTAACGTTACTTCTCAGTCACTGTTTGACTCTTATGTATGGCTTAAACAACCACTCAACTAAAGATAGTAATTAACATCAACACCTCGTATACACAATATTTATTGAAGTAACCATTTCATATCTACCGTATATCCTTAAAAATGTTTCTGAACAGAAGCAATTATTAAAGATAATTGAATTGATGAATATTCCAACTGAACGGACATACCTGAGCATATATTTATCAATGGAATACCTGACCTGTTCAACGAGAAAATATTTAGATTATAAAATTATCATTGATGTAGGTAATCTACGCAAATGTAAATAACCAACCGCCAACTGCAATGGTAAGGAATCAATCTACATGTACCAGATGCCATTTTGTAGGTTGATTGTACTGAAGAATTCGTCTAATTTGATGTTTAATAAATACAAATAGTACTGCTTTAAAGATAAACATCCTATAACTCCGGTATTCATATTTATATCCACAGCACATGGTGAAGCATGAAGCATTTGGAATATATAGTGTATCTAGAAAATCCGACGTTGTTAATGGTATAACGATTTTATTTCTTTTAAAATCATTTAAAAAATAAATAATACGGTTAAATCCGTTTACAAAGCCTTTCAAAAGCTAACGATACTATGGATGTAGCGGGCGAGCGGGAATCAGCCATCCAAAAGCTAACGATAGGAATTTGTTGATCAATAGAAAAGAACATTCCTTAAGAAGTACATTAAACTTTACCTAGTGCCATTAAACCGGATTTATGTTTAAACTTTTGCTACTGAGCTTGTTTCTGAAGTTTTTGCAATTAAGTTTTGATATATTGAATTAAAAGTATTCCAGATTTTGACGTTATTCGCTAACAAATAATTAAGTTATACCAAATAAAGGTACGAGTGGTGTTAGATGGGCTCAAAGTGTATTTTGTTGTATACATTTTCTGTTGTATCGTTATTCACACATGTTTTGAAATGACGAAACCATGGCATGATTATAAAAAAGTCTAAAACACAAACTAATGACAAAAGTAAATATTGGTCGAATTGAAATATTTATAATATTTATACTTGAAACGGTGAAACCGAAACTCGTCGCCTTAAAAATTTGCGTAAAAATGTGTATGGAGACAAAAGAATTGTTGACTGACATTAAATATCTGATTAAATATCATATGCAAAATGAGATGAGATAAGGTTTTATTAAAGTCCAACAGTTTCCTTATTTGTTCTTATAATGATTGTTTCAAGATTGAATCCTTGTATTAGCTTAAGCCGTACAGGCTATTAGTAAATGCTAGAGGCTCATACCAGTGTAACACGATAAGCCTCTCCTGAGTATTTGATTCCGAACCTAATTATACAAAAAAAGACTCTGCCGTCAATCATCGGCAAAATTGAAATGGTCAACCGCAAGGTCAACCGCAAGAAAACAAATTTCAATATTAGAAGAGGGTATTTAGTTCAAGCGATATTATTTTCAGAAACCATAGTATTTAAACAGGAGCATTTAATCGAATAAATAATAAAACATATCATATATACCAGTTTATAGGTTTAGAAGATCCCCTGTAACGGATATTACGTGGTTGTTAAAGTAAAAGCTACACTGAGATTAAGGGCCGGCCACAGCGCAAATGTGGGTGGGGAAGGTAAACAAAATAAAGCCTTTCAAAAGTTCATGTTTCATTAAGTTTTGAGGAACGATCCTTTTTGGGAGTAAAACATACATTCTTCGTGGCAAGTTTTGAGGCTGTAAGGTGTTAAACAAATTTTACAAAAGAATATTTTAGATAAAAAAACATTCAAAAAGATATTAGAAAATATAATATATAATATAATATTATTAGAAAAGATATTAGAAGTTAATACAATTTCACAATATTCACATTCTTTCGAAAATGTATGTCGACATTATTACTTTGTTTTCGTGTTAAAATGCCGCAAACATCCTAATCAACAATTTCTTGAGAGTTCTTGATAAAAAAAATCAAGTAAGAAAGTTATTCAAACAATATTGGAAAATAGTGGATGCAATTCATTTCGAGTTTACAAAAACGCGAATATCTTTTTTAAAACAGCTGTTAATACCACAGAGTCTCAAGACAATGTTGATTGGATAGTTCTGATAATTTTTAATCTTTAACATATTCATTTTGTATTAAGACATTTCCGGAAAAATGTAAATCTATTTGATTGGAAATCTGATTAAATATTCTTTCGTTAAAATTGCTCACATCCTTATTACAGCTTCACATGTTGCAACGGATATATGAATCATGCTTGCTAAGTACTGAACCTCAAACGTCTTTTAAATTTGTTTTTCAAACATTTTAGAATTTGGTCCTTCAAACGACGTTTGAATTTTGGCCGGCCATTAATGTTGATCAAGGATATGTTACTTTGGTGCAACAACACGTACCTTTAGCTAGGGTTTGGATTACAAAGACTCAACACCGATACTGCATTATGTTCTTGCGACAAATGCGCGAAGAAAAGATATTATAAGTTAATACAATATCACCTTCCTCCTTTATTCTAGTTTGAGTTGAATCGTACGTCGCCCTCTGTTATCACGAGCCCGGAAACAAACGTTTACCATTAATACAATACTACAGCTATTTATCAATCGAAAATTGCACTATTCACTGTCGGTGATTGTTGAATGTATGGATGCAATGTAGAGCGCATTTGACAGAGATAAATAACGGAACCGCATAATTTTGATTGATTTGAAACCGACCAGCTGACCAATTGTGAATTGATTCTGGAGCAAACAGTGCTCAGTCACAAAGATAAATAATGAGTTCGTGTCATGGTCGCATGCAAATAGTATCGAAGATTCAATCATGCTCGAATGGCAAAAACGACGGTGGAATTCGCCAATGCATTAAGATCGGTATAATTTGTGATCAAACATGCATTTAATCGCATGCTTTATCATCGTGAATAGTTGTGCTTCATGTTTCAATGTTCATAGCATGTACCGCTTTATTCGCACATTTGGTAACTTTATTATATGACTGACATTTGGAGGTAAAACATTTAATGGGGATTTGATGTGTTGATGTACAAAATTGAGAAAAAAGTACTTCCACATGTGTCCGATTCGACGATGGAATTTAAATTGTCACTTTCATGATGATAGTTACTACTATAGGGCAAGGCAGTGAATTATTGTAACATTATTTCCTACATGTCATTAGATGTTTATCGATATGACACCCAGCAATAGCGGATTCAGGCATTTGACAAACAAAAGCGAAACTGAAGTATGCACGTGTCCAAACCACAGACGAGCCTTCAAAAGAAACACGACAAATGTTTGAAGTATATGCACGGAATGTCACAGTGCTATATAAATAATATTACTACACGTTGTATTCTAACCTAACAAAACATATTGCTATTCCAAATTCAATTAAATTAAACATATTGTATTCGGTCTACAGTATCTGTATATGTACTGTTTACATGACTTCAAAGAGTTTCGTAAGAGATTTAAAAACTGGAGTTATGGCCTGGAGCATTTAACAGTTTCGACATAAGTGGCTATAAGATCAGTAAACATTAACAGTCGCGTACGTTACCTAACTGTATATTTGTGTACCTGTTACATCGTAGTGCCTACACTGTAGATAAGTACGTATTTAATAAGACGTTTGTAATGCGGGCAGTCCGTAACTAAAAATGATCAAATACAATTTCCATATTTTTCGCATTCGATCAGATTAAAATAACCAATTTTGTATTTAATATTCATACCAACATATTTTTCCATTTGGGTACCAATTTGGTTCACGATTATAATTGTTACATATACCATGCGAACGCGCGTGATCCATCAGGACGAATACTACTTATAGACAAGCAACAAATAAATGTTCATGTGCATTCATCCGTATTAATTAGGGGGATCCGAAATGAGAAACAATTAATGGACATGCACTATACGGGACCAGCATGTTACGTAATGAAATGAAGCAAGAGATCATTACGGGAATCATTTATGAAAACCGCAACTTGACATGTTCAGGTCCACAGCGAATACCATTCTCACACGACCAATCTTTTGAAACAAATTGTCATTGATAAATGTACATCTACGCAAGACATATAACTGAACTACTGGCATTCAACGTTTAACTTTCCCGATGAACAACATGAACATGCTGAAATCTGTTATTTTAGCCTGTGGTAAATATTTTATCAAACCTGATGTTTGATTAATGAGCCTGAAAGGTAGCGGTCGAATGAAACCAATATTTCATAAAAAGAATTCATTAAATATCTCAATTTTACAAGACAATGCCTACCTTAATGTGCAACTGAAGTTTTTAATAAAAAATATCTGAACACAATTATTATTTTCATTGGGAAGCTGCCCGACTGTTTTTCTCTCTGTATATAGAAAGCAATGGTTAAATTTATGGCCTTTCTATTTACTTTAATAATACAATGAAAACTACAGGGACACATTTATTAGCCAAAAAAGAAAAAAAACACCCTGTTTAAATGCACAAGGCGAAGACCGAAAACTGAGAATAATCAACAATAGCTACTTGTCGTACTTGTGTAATACTGACTAGAGTCATGAATGTAGGTTGGTCTTGGAGTTATTCATGTCTTTAATCAAACATGCCAAAATTGGCTAAAGATTGTCGGAGTATGGTTTATTGTATTGCTTTATGTCTGGAAGAGCATTAATGGTTTAATTTGCTGTGTAATATGTTACAAAGTACCAGTCTTACTAATATCCACTAATATTGAGTAAAAACTGTAACAATATTCATTACAGGTCTAAAACTCCGACCCCGACCAAAGACTTTAATGAATAAGAACTTCAGTTGATATAGGATATGTATACCCTAAAACGGTAAATCGGAATCTACTAACTTCAAAACTATGTTATATAGAAACACAAACAATCGACATGTTTTGGATTGTCAATTTCTTTAAAGGATTATAAAAGAAAGGAGACGGTCGGATGATGTTTTAATGCAGTCCAAAGGTTTTCTAACTAGGTCTAAAAACGAATTATTTCAGACTAAGACATTTTTTTATTTCGAATTTGCCTTGGGAGCATTGACCTCTTGAAATGTTGCTTAAACGTGCGACTTTCAATTTCGGCGTAATTGGGTTTCTCTCCAGAACTAAATACATCTTAAGTGTTGGATTGATGATTGAAACTGATACCAACGTCATATAACAACAACTTCACACACCATCGTGATGTATCTATTTACCATATGTTCCTTTGGGATCCTTGAACATAATGAAGTGTTTCTTCATAACCATGCGACATTTACCATTATCGTCAAAGACAAATGGTTTGAACCCACATGATAACGCCAAAGTATCTGGTGCATTCACTTGTTTCATCTAGGTAAGTCACAGAAATAAATATGATATTCGAAATTTAATCACTTCCAATATATTAAAGCGTCATTAAATCTTGTATCATCTTAAGGTTGATGCAAAGACTAATATAATGAATCGTTTAAACAGACAGAATAGAACTCAAAATGAAGGTAACAATTAAATTGGTTTAATAACGAATGTAAAAGCGCAAGAAAGATTTTCCATAGAGTTGTATAAATTTCGCAGAGATTTACACCATCAACACCGTTTCGATATTGCGAGTAAAATAGATGATAAAGTATTAAACACAAACTATTAAAACAACAACAAAGATTAAACGCTTTTAAGTTGAAACAGCTCAGGAAATCTGACCCCAAAAGCTTCTGGAAATATTTGAACGCTCTAAAGCCTAACAATTGTTCTGCATCACTAAATGTAATGTTTGATGATTTTAAAAATGTCAACTCGGGCGATATAACTGAAGAGCATGCTGATATCAATACGGATACAAATGCGTTTGATGTTAAAGTAGATGTAGATAACCACATGCTAGATGGCGAAATAACACTTGAATAAATTGAAAGTGCTGTTAGAAATTAAAAAAAATAACAAGGCATCTGGCGATGATAATAGTATAAATGAATGCCTGATGTATTCTTTTGATATTATGAAGATTGTGTATCCTAAGCCTTTTAATATTGTCTTTAAAACTGCAACTATAATATAACATTATATATATATATATATATAGTATTTATGCACTGTGCTGTTTGTAGAGTCTTGTGCTGTTCTATGTTTCTTGTTTGTGATTTTGTGTTCTATGTCTTTGGCGTTTGCCCATTGCAAATAAACCGGGATTATGTTTAAACTTTTTGCTACTGAGCATGTTTCTGTAGCCTTTTGCATATATATTGTTGCATTTGATGTCTTTATATGTTATAAAAACAAGCCAAAAAAATCGCAACAATAGTAAATAATTGTTGGTTTATGTCTGAACTCGCAATAAATAACATCGACTGATCACTAAAAATCTTCTTTAAAATCCAAGTTTATATACTCGAATGATAGGGGTACATGTTTGTAAAGGTCTTAACATAGGATGTCGTGTAAAACTTATAGAACTGTATCCTTAAATCCATCAGCCCCGATTCAAGGCGTTAAATTTTTTTTATACAAAGTTACAAACCTTGTTTGTGATCAAAAGTGTGTTACTACAGGTTCGTCAGGTTACCGAAATCACTGAGGGTGTAACCATGTTGTTACCAAGAGTTTAAGCACCCACTTAATCCAGCAAACTAGTGTCACACACTTGTAAAAGGATATAAGGTTGACAAACTTAAAACACATCTATAGTTCACAAGTACTTTTATCTACGTCCAAATAAACAAGGTTTCAAAATAAATGATATTGGCAGGATGTTAAAGATTATACCTGAGATTCAAAATACCGATACACCATTAGCTAAATTCTAGTTTACATCTAAATTGCATATTCAAGTGCAATTTCTCAAGTGTATTATGATAAATCTAGGCACAATGTATAAGGCACAAAAAATATAAAATTAGTGAACATATTACATAGAGACACACAACTGAAAGACTTTGAAAGCAATTAAGGTAAAATGGCTGTTGGTGTGGTAGTTTACAATCAAACTGTTGTCGTTTGACACCAACCGATCATAATAACTCTGAACATTCTGCGTTCCTAAAAGGTATTTGTGAATATGCCGTCAACTGTACGTGCATCCGATGTTTGCTTGCCAACATTTGCGCATTTCGTTGTCACCATTATGGAGAAGATTGTATTCAACACTAAAATAAGACACATTAGAAAGCATTTTTATGGATTGAGATACCGAATTTATCGGAGACCGTAGACGAAAAGCTAATAAAAGCCACTGGTAAACATAAAATTGAGGACGTTTTGATATTCTGGCATTCCTGAAGCAATAATATTCAGTACTTTAACATGTTTTCAACTATTCATATTTAAAAAGTTTTATTAAAAACGAAAATTAACAATGATTAATGACTTATTTATTATTTGTAAGACCTTAATAAACTTACTGATATTGAATCCTTAGAATATGATATTCGCTGATATTAAGCGAGCGTTTTCTGCAGATTACGTATTTAATGATATATACGCATGCACGTGTTCTTTGTAACCTGTCTGTTAGACATGATCGTTAAAGTTCAAGGCTCATTTTTGTTTTACGGGTTTCAAGCTTTAAACTTTTATCTCACCCGCTAAGATATTAATGAATAAATCACAGAAACATCTGCATAGTTCACGAGCTGAGTGAATTAATATTGTAAGGAGCATTTTTGAAAACGTGAAACAATTTAGCAATATTCGTTCTAGATGGGTGGGGGTAAAAGGTCAAGAAAGCTGCGATTGGTTCACACAGCTATTTCACCAGTATTTAGGAGTGTTTTCTTTCTTTTAACCTTTTAATATGTTTCCCATATAGGTACGGATGCATGTAGAATATGCGTAACAGTTCTAAAAAACTATCATTCGGATAAATAACATCGCTATTAACTTATACCGCACTATATTTATTAATCCCTGTCCATGCCAACGTGTTACCCGAAGCAGGTATGTCACCCGCTATCCTCGAGTTTGAAAATACACATTCGCGGAAAAGCACTTTAGTAAATTTTAATGTTCTCGTACGTGTATATCTTGTCAAGAATCGTTTATAAGTCCTGAAGAATGAAGACATATATATATGACAATTTAATGCCTATAACGGAAATATAATATATACGGTAGCACTATGGTTAATAATGTTTAAAACTAATGAAAAAGGTATAATTCTGACTTTTGTCGATGTGCACTCAGTGCAAATACTGAAAAGATAAGAAAATACTTTCTAGGTTAAACAATTCAAAGCACTTATGTTATGAAATTCCAACATAGCATGCATGCAGCTATCAATGTTAACGGAAGTATCTGATTTTAATCACCTATAATTTATTTCCTTTGTTCCATTCAAACCCACCTGACATTCACGTGTAAATAATCCGGTACACCATATATATGTATATCCTATATTTACATAATGTATGCACATCCTTTCGGGAAGAGCCTCATTACGTCTTTGAAAGTGTCCCAGAAGTGTAGCAGTTAAACAGCTAAACATACTTATATAACATTTACCTCCCTTAAGTTAAATAAATGAGAAACAACTTTGGTTCTGTCCTACATGTGTTATTCAGAATCTGACAATATCTTATTTCTTCTTTATGCCTTGAATCAATGGTTTTAAAAGTTTTGTACATGTTTTAAATAGTGTGTTCCGGTAAAGTATAATGTGCATGTGTTTCTCTATATACATCTTTTATTAATATAAAACTTTCATTTATAAAGAACTGATACCAAGCTTAATAATTGAGAGTATACATATTATGTGAATGTATTGTACATATACAATATTTTTTATTCAATATTGCATTTTTAATTCAACAAACTGACGATAACGCCAGTGCAAATAAAAGAAAGCTTAATATAACCTATACCTATAAACGACCTAGTGAATACGGCATAAAATATCATGATTCTTAAAAACACTTACCTTCGTGTTCCTAAAATATCCGTAAGTAGATTCACACTACAAAATTCTATTGAGAAGAAACATTAACGCACGGGAAAATGAGCAACGGGATATATAAACTAATTACTGTAAGTGTTATGATGTCTTTATGTCCTTTTTATTAGATTTTGTTATCAAAGAGCACGATGAAGCGCGTATAAAAGAAGTTTATTAATGAATGTTAATGAGATTCAACGTTAAATCATAGCGGATCGTCAGTCAACAGAATGGGGTGAATTTGATTTGTATATTTTAAACATTTACATCACGATACATCATGATTGCCCCTTCATAACAATAAGCAATACCGCTGTTTCATTTTTATTTCGTTCTGTTAAACAAGCAATGATGATCAATGGATAATTATATGCACTTCATATGCTGTACTGTGTATAGATGCTGTTTTTACTGTGTACGGGTCAATTGGGATTACCATGACTCATGGAAAAATGACTCCTCGGGGTCTCAATGCGAACCATTATTGTTCATCATGAATTAAATCATTTATAAAAATAAAACGTCACTGACATATTGCTTGAAGTAGAATGCCGAACACCTACTAAAACAAAATCCATACCAGGAAACCGATCTAACATTTGTTTACCTTTAATTGGAGCTCGAAGAGAGACAAAACCCTCAGTAGTATGAGAGCAAAGGCAACATACTCTTTAACTCAACATACCACCTGGTGGGTATCAGTCATTAACAGTTTGTCAATTAGTTTTCCGAGAAAGAAGTTTAAAACAATTTTGGAGAATATGTAGAAATCTATTTTTTTACCCTGTAATTAAACGTTTGGAAATTTTACCATGCAGCTAAAATAATGAATGAATGAATGAAATCGCTAACTTTGCTAATTAATGAATGTATAAAAGAGTTTAAAGAATTTTCAAACACCTATGCAAAGTACGCCTTACCGTTCATAAAATAAGGTGTATTATTGCAGTATGTCGATATGACCAATGCCATGCATTCATGATCTAAATGATTGCATGATTTTCTTCGAATCGGTGAAGTATTTATAACATTTAACGAAAATGCTTGCGAACATTTTCTTGACAGACATAAAACATCCAATTCATTGAACGTCCTAGTTAAATACTCCTAATCTGTTTGCATGATAAAAAAGCATTCTAAATGATTTGATGCAAGTAGGAGGTTATGTTTATCCACTGTTTAATCTGGTTCTCACTTTCGAGGTTCATATAAAGAAACTGAAGAAGAAACTGCAAATATGAAAGAATTGTCTAACATAAAGTCATATCTTTCGATAGTTACGTCAAATGTTCGAGCATTAATGTAACTGAGATAGAGATAAATGCTACTTCGATGCATGTCAAAGTGTGCAGATTAAAATTATCCTTCAAGATAGCTACATCATTGGATATTTAAAATGTCTGACATAGTCAATGACCTGTTGCATTATGATTTTAAATCATTGATTCAGTTATCATTTGACTGATTGTAGCTTTTGCCAATACTTTCCAAATATATGTAAGGGTGAAAGGCCGAAACTGTCCATTGTGTCAGAAAAAAGACAGTCCGAGGCATGTAGTGCCGAGCTCGTTTTTTTTGCGCTGGCATAACGGACTTTTCGAGGCGTTTCACTTACTTAAAACATATACACAACGAGGTCCAAATCATGACTTTAATGGCGCTGTTGTCATCTTATTGTACACTGTCACACCAATATAATAATCAAGTAAATGTTTTAGGTAAACTAAAATAATTTTAAGCTTTAGTAGTTTTATAATTATGAACCTATTAATTGTATATAATAAGTTTGGCTATATAAAATAATCATTTTTTTTAAATTCAACTTTAACGGATATATAACAGTTGGAAACTGTATTTTCTCTGTGCATTATTCATTTAAAACAAAAACCTTTAAGTTTAAGAAAAAAAGTTCTTATCTTCAGGGACACACAGCAAATAAACATTTTCCTTTTCCCAAACGCCTGCGCAAGCCTAAATCAAATCGTCACTACGCATTAAGTTATTACAACCTTAAAATCTGATTTATTTATGGAACCAAAATACAAAGATTAAAAGTTATTTTTCTCCAGATAGTTTTACACAATAAATGAAGATCAAATTTGTCACGACTTTACTCTACCGTACTTCTATTTCTACTGACTGTCCATAATTAGAACAATAACTGTCCAAAATATTCTTAAAATATTGGACAGTGAGAAGAAATAAAGTACAGCACACAGTCCAATAACCAATATAAAGTAAAAAAGAACAATGGATGACGTCATAAACATGTTTAAGTATGTATATGAGTTTTTAAAAACGGGTTTAACAGCACTACAGTCCTATAGTTTCATTTGATTCATATAGTTTCACTTAAAAACACCTTAAACACCTGACATGAAATGTTTGTATTTAATGATTTAACAATTGCTATGAAAGTTGTCCTGTTGACATATAAATAAATAAAGTTTATTTATAAATGAAAGTGTCATATTGATCTATCATCCAGATGCTTTGTAATCACAATATAGTCTTGGGTTCCTTGGACTGACTTATATAAACAGACAAAACACTTGAATTGTTAAGTGTAAATTTCCAATTATTGTTTAATATTAAATTCAAGACTTTACAATATATAGTCTGTTTTATTAAAGTAGTATACTTATTTATTGTCTACGAAGTTATGATAATGGTAATTTTTAACCTATTTATGATTCAAGCAGCTACAGCTATTTTGGTTTCATCGGTTGTTTTTGTTAATTAATGGGACTGAAGTACAATTCTCAAGGACAACGCTTGAACAAAGTTTGTCCACAATACAACATCAACAGCTTGTTATGTCTATGTATTTGTTAACAAGATTGTTAAACCCTCCGTACACTAAAACATAGCGAGAATGTGTTTCAATCCTACTTTGGCTCCACTTTATATAAAGTGGCTTTAACAGAACTACTTGAACCACTCATGTTAAAACAATTTTACATCCGGAAAGGATTTGAACATTTGTTTAAACAGTCGTTTTACAATAGAATGTTTATTTGCTTCTTCCGGGATTAAAACAGATTGCTGTGAGGTAGCTTTAACAAAGTTAATTTCATTCTGAAAACACATGGTCTTTTAAACTGTGTCTTGAAGTAAATATTACGAACCTAATATGTTAGGTATGTGCTACTGGTGAGATTTTTACCAATATAATTTATGCAAGGTTTATAAATACTTGGATTATTTCTGTTTTATGATACTTGTCAAGTATGTGTCATACACATTTGAGTATTTCATTTATTTATCGATGGTATCGTAATGGACGAAAAGGTTGACCAAATATATTGTGATAAAGTGGAATTGCGATTTAATAACTATTTTTGAAAAATTGTCAACGACATGTCTTCAACCAAACCGCGATCGCTTTCTTGCACCCTCACTGGTACAGGTGAATATGTTTTTATGTTTTAATAAATGTTCTGTGCGAAAATAATTAAACCAGTTTGTGTTAAAAATAGAAGTATAATTCTTGTTTTAATTTTATCGATATATTTACAGAAAAGTTAAAGCGGACAACACTGTTTATCTTGACTAATATATGTAAAGAACTATTCAGTTAGGTGACAGGTTGCAAGGAAAACGTGCTGATAAAAGTTGCTTATATAGACCACGTGCTAATAAACATGGCTTGCTTAGTTGAACTCGTTGAATCCTTTTCAATTTGTCACATCAAAGATAATCACCACATACTCCCCACATCTGCTGTTTTATCTTAGACTATTCTTATTCTAAAATGTTTTTGATTTACCTGGTGAAATATTGAGGATTTTGATATCATTTATCACTTCTCATTTATCTTCTTAGTTGATTATAGTTATGTCGTAAGTTATTGTGATTGTTCCAGTGCCCTGTGTGACAGCAATCATGTGCTTTGTCCTTGTCTGCAGTTAATTAAACCTGTCAACTACGTGTCTCACTCATTTGATAATTTTATATAATTTCTAACTGTGATGAATCGGAATGGTTGGATGTAAAAGTGAACTTAGGAGATTAAGACCAATTTTAAGTCATATTGAACGATACACAGGACATCTTCAACTGAGGCTGTAATAAACCAAACCGTTTCGCTAATCTCTTGACTGAAATTGTAAATGGTTTTCCATGTTTTCAATTAAGGTTGTATTTTATCATAACTTCCCGAGCTTGTAAAATAGGAGAAGGTATTTACTGCGATTTATTTGTGAGATTAAAGTATAAGGTTTATGTGAGTTCTCCTTATAAATGATTGAGTTAAATTACTGGCTTCGAAGCACATGAAGCTTGATACGTTAAACATTTTTAATTCTATTTCGATCATTCGAATTGTTATACATTATTTGATGAGCCTGTACATTTTTTATAATAAAATATATAGATAATTGCGTTGAATGAGATTTCCCCAAGTTAAATAATATTTCCTGGAATTCGTTTTCTCTTTAAGTATTCGTGTTGTTTTTTTTGAAACAGAAAAAAAGTGCAAAAAACTATTTCAAGGAAAATTGATCTAAGTTGAATTTCATGTTGTTGCTCAAGTTGCTTTCTAAAATTCTTAATCATTTCGTAAGTGTTTTAAGAGAGAGAGAGAGAGAGAGAGAGAGAAAGAGGATGAGAGGGGGGGGGGGACATTATTGGTATAATCTTTTCAAGAGAGCTTGCTCCATAAAGTTCAACGAGTGCCATTTATACTATTTCACTTCCTCCAGTTAAAAAACATCTACTTATTATCACTCAACTAACACGGTCATTTTTGAGCATTTTTGTGAATAAAATTCTACAATGCATGTTTAGAAAACAATTTCGCTAGGGGTTACAGCTCTGCAACAGTCACTGACAAAGGTTCTTCGCTTGGGGTTACCGCCTTGCAACGGTCAATGACAAAGGTTCTTCACTTGGGGTTACCGCCTTGCAACGGACAGTGACAAAAATTCTACGTTGGGGTTACCGCCTTGCAACGGTCAGTGACAAAGGTTCTTCGCTTGGGGTTACCGCCTTGCAACGGCCAGTGACAAAAATTCTACGCTTGTGGTTACCGCATTGCAACAGCCAGTGACAAAGGTTCTTCGCTTGGGGTAACCACTTTGCAACGGCCAGTGACAAAGGATCTTCGCTTTGGGTTACCACTTTGCAACGGTCAGTGACGAAGGTTCTTCGCTTGGGGTTACTGCCTTACAACGGCTAGTGACAAAGGTTCTTCGCTTGGGGTTACCACTTTGCAACGGCCAGTGACAAAGGATCTTCGCTTTGAGTTACCACTTTGCAACGGTCAGTGACGAAGGTTCTTCGCTTGGGATTACTGCCTTACAACGGCCAGTGACAAAGGTTCTTCGCTTGGGGTTACCGCCTTGTAACGGCCAGTGACAAAGGTTCTTCGCTTAGGGTTACCGCCTTGCAACGGTGAGTGCCAAAGGTTCCTTGCTTGGGGTTACCGCCTTGCAACGGTCGGCGAAAAAGGTTCTTCGCTTGGGGTCACCACTTTGCAACGGTCAATGACAAAGGCTCTTCGCTTGGGGTTAGCGCCTTGCAACGGTCAGTAACAAAGGTTCTTCGCTTGGGGTTAGCGCCTTGCAACGGTCAGTAACAAAGGTTCTTCGCTTTGGGTTACCGCCTTGCAACGGTCAGCGACAAAGGTTCTTTGCTTGGGGTTACCGGTTTGTAACGTTCAGTGACGAAGTGTCTTGGGGTTTTTGCTTTACAACGGTCGGTAACAAAAGGGGTTTGATTCACAATACCTCAAATTCACTTTTTTTCTAAGAACAAAAGGTCAAAATGTTATTCCTAATAGTTGAAGAATACTTGATTAAAGTCATAAGCTAGCATACAAGAATAAAATGTACTTTTATTCCTAAGCAGAGCTGTTTCCGACGCCATTTTAAACGACAACCTACCATTTTAGCACATGAAATGCGCCTTGAAATCATTGGGCATTGATGTTATATTTATGTCGCCATGAACATTTTATTAAATCAGGCGTATCACTATCTCTATCTGCCTAATACTGCTTAATGGCTTTCCGTGTGTTTCGCCTCGTGAAATATGGGTGATGTTTTCTCATGTTTTATTTATACTTGATTCATGAAAACATGGTGACTGAGGAAATAGTATATTAACCTGTTTATTTGATGTTAACATGACATTTTAAATGGTTGCACAACTTGCACTTGAGAATCAAGGCGCCATGGGAAAGGCGATCAAACAGGTTATGTTAGATATACTTTTTCTGATGCTATTTACGCGACTGTCAAAGGATATGAATCATATACGAAATATGTTATATATGAAGGATATACTAATACTCACCTATAAAGATCATACTTAAACTGTTTTCTACTAATGGCACCACAGTATTTTAGTAGTAATTTGAAGTTAAACATTTTCATCTTCATCAACATTTTAATTACCGTACGCATAATTTGATCGCCATACTGGTCGTTCATATTGAACATGATACATACTTTATAGTTTATCTAATTTGTTGATGTGAGTTGTGAGTATTACACCGTCAGACACGCTCATTGAAGTGACAGTGCTGTATGAAGTACTTGTGTAATTTAAGAAGAAGGTAAATAAAATAAGACATTTTAGCATACCTTGAATGAAGTGTTATTGTCAAAGTACTTATATAAAATATCTACACGTAGAAACATTTTCAGTAATAGAAGTAAAAGAGTAAGCCACTAGAGTTCAGTAAGGCTGGGCTTTGTCAGTAGCAAAAGAAGTTTAACCATTACATAGGTTCTCATTTATTTGGAACTAAATATGAGCATTGATCGAAATGCATGTACTATCCGATTTCATATAGACCTCCAAAAAAGCAGTTACGTATTTATCACATACTAGTTTCACCATATATTTCTCATGTAATGAAGCTGTGAACTTAAGATATTTAAAGAGATACGTTCCGCTCGCGTTTTGATTTAATAATTTAAACCCTGCGTATCTGAGTTAGTTTTATCGAATAGAGTTAAAAGCTAAGGTTATATTCCAACTTAAGCAAGCAATAAAAAAGGTATGTGATATTACATAGTCAATTTAAGCAAATTGTTTTTAGCAATCAGAAGTCCATAGTACCATACATATCTCATACATATATATGTGTGCGGGGTCTTGTAAGGTCATGGCCTTTGCAGGTACCATTTCTTTCTTGTTGTAGATAAGTATTTATATAATTTCATAGTGTTTTATTTTAAGTTGGTATGAACTTCTGCTATATTCGTTTACCCTGTCAGTAACACTGGTTTCACGTTCAAACAAATTCAGAACAAATTATTTCAGAAACATATCCTCCATGCCTGAAGCCCTTGTTTAAATTTATTAATAATTTTCAGAGCTATATTTAGTATATGAAATATTATAGTCCTCAACATAAAGACTATATTTTGCTATGTGCATATCCTAGACTGTTCTACACGGGACATCAAATACGTTTCAATTACATGCGAGTAGAAGGAGGATATGTATACATTAAGAAAAGAAAGTAAACCAGGTACCCATCCAAATGCACATGAAAAAGACATACAAATGCCTCAAATAAGCTTAGTCATGAGATCAGTCTTAAGTATACCTAAACAAGAGGTAAACAAGAGATTAACCGCTTAATTTTGCTATTTTATGGAGAATTTTGCAAAGCAACAGGGGTCAAAGTTTGCAAACTGCGAATATGGACACTTTCTGAATGCAAATCAATTATACTAATTATAGTACTTCGAGATAAAAAGTAAACTTTATCTCCAACAAATAATTAACGTTTCGCCACTGCCTTGAGTACGAAACCCTTGCCTGTATTTGTTTGGTAGGTTCGGATGGTGTGAGAGATTATGTTCTTTTAAGGCCACAAGGATGTAGGGATCCACTTACATTGGCTTTTTAAGTTTAGTTTTGTTTGCTAAATAGGGCAACTATTGCTTAAGCGTTATTCACAATATCCAGGAGGATCAAATGTAGTAGAATGTATTGTTTACATATTTGACTTCACCGCATTCTTGTTCGATCAATATTAACTAATACCGTGCATACATTTACATGCACTGGCTGTGCAATCGCTCTTATTCAGTACCGGCTGGTCGATGGACTCAGCTTCAATTTATTTTATTCTTATCGTTTTGCAAATGCTATTAGGAACATTATACTTGTATACTGTACATGTACCGAATAATCCTTAGATATACATTAAATGTAGTTTCTTTATAATGTCCTTAACTTATTGTAAGGAGAGTATTTTAATCATATTTAAATAGGCATATTCGCATGCTTTATTGCCATGTTCTAATACTATAATCTTATGCATGTTATATGTATAATTTAATCACCAAATACATAACAAAAAATATTTGTAATTGAGTTTGGCTGATATTATTAATTATAACGTAAATTGTCCCGATCGTGCCGGTTGCATAAGGGCAATTGACAATTGCAGACAAATGAATTGTTATCCACGTTTAATTATCCATAACAAATAGAGGGTTAGGAAATTAAAAACAATCCACAGACATGCTCTAATTGGGACCAGCTGACTACGAGATGAAGACTATCAATATCAATTCATTTTTTGAGACCCTTTTGCATCATTTATCTGTTTCGGTTAAAATGAATTGTTTTGTTTGTTTTAATAATGATAATAAAAATCATTATGATAAAAAATAATAATAATGGTTAAAATAATAATAAAAATGATAACAATGATAATAATGATACTACTACTACTTCTACTACTACTACTACTACTACTACTACTACTACTACTACTACTACTACTACTACTACTACTACTACTACTACTACTACTACTACTACTACTACTACTACTACTACTACTACTACTACTACTATTACTACTACTACTACTAATGCTGCTGCTTATAATAATAATAATAATAATAATAATAATAATAATAATAATAATAATAATAATAATAAGACATTTATTGCCGACGTTGGTTTGGAAACATTTTGTTCTGTCGGCAGTATTATATCTATTAAAGCACCTGGTAATTAAAGCTTCTTTGGGAATATTGTATCTAATGTTTAAGAGGTGATATGAGTCACTACAGAATATCATCCCATGGTAAATATTATTGCAACAGTTTGTTTACTTTCAGATCAAGAAATCGACAATGTTTGAGGACATTTGACAGCCTTCAGTCACAACAAATGACGTCATTGAGTGTTCCTTATCCTAGCCCAGTATACTACTGTGCCCTCGCCGTTATCAGCAACAGCGCCTTGTGGTTGTGATAAATTGCTGACCAGTCTGATAAGTCGAGATATAAAATGTGACGTACTGCCAACATAAATGAGGTTATACTCTCACAGTTCAAATAGCGCGAGTTAAGTAAATTAAACGCATTGAGGATTTACAACAGGGACATTGCAAAATAAAATTTGTAAGATTTAACCAGGAAAGGTCTAATATTGACATTCTCTTAAAATAATGACTTGTTTTTATAACTTTTGTTCAAATGTAAGCATGGAATTTAAAGATAAATCGAATATTTGTTGATTTTAATTCACAAAGATTTTGATGGGGTCTAATCGACAAATCCATATAGAGTTTTATAGACCTCTTTCGGTATTTGTTTTAAAAACGTTTGAGTCATTTGTACTTGGTGTTAATATTTAAAATGCTAAAACTGGAATGGAGTATAAATATTATTGAAGTTTTCGTTAAACAATAAATGCCACTTCCTTATCTAAAATTTATGTGTTTCATTCGCATGCATCGTGAGATACAAATAAGTATACAGTTGGGATGATGATTTAAACCTGAAGAAAATGATACTATTTTACTTTCTAGTTTATAACCACAGGGAGTGTTTAACACTGCGGTTTTGATAATTAGTCTATAAAGCTCCGGGACCGAACGCCTGGTTTGGGAGATCGGAATCGCTGTATAAATTTGTGAATTGATTAGATAGGCATTGGACTTCACTTGTGTTGGCGCCATAGAGAAGATAGATAAACACAACGAGAAATTCATACGTGGAATAAAATACTTGCTTTCTTTGGCTATGTGTTATATGGACATTATCATTGAAAGTGTATGAAAAGAAAATTGAGAAAAACAGTTTATTAGTTGGAATTGTCTATTGGCTTTAACGAACTATTTCAAAAGCAATTTACCATCAATTTTTAACCATTATTTTAAACATATTTACTGAAAGTGCAAGGTTAAACGAACATGTTCAATACCACGGAATATGTTGAAAGTAATCGGATGGAGAGCTTGGACGAATTGAACGACCGTTATGCAAGAGCATTACTTCCTCTTACAATAACCTTCGGTTTCTTTGCTATCTTCGGGTTCCTTGGAAACATTTTAATTCTTGTCGTGTTTTCTTTGAGTCGGGAATACAAGCGGAATAATTTCAAAGTGTTCGTCCTGACCCTAGCTGTGATAGATCTGGTGATATGTGTAACTTTGATACCTGCTGAGATGGTGAAACAGAGGAAATACTTTGAGTTTGGGGACGAGGTAACGTGCAAAGCTAAGTGCTTTTTCAACGTGTTTGGGGCATCTTCCTCATGTCTCGCCCTCTTGGTCATTTCAATAGATAGGTTTAGAAAAGTGGTGCAGCCGTTCAAGAAGCAAATGTCACCAGCCATTGCAGTACGAATTTTGATGGTGGTTGCTTGTGTATTCCCTATACTTTTAGCTATACCCGGAACTATCATGTGTGGAATAAAAACAACAAATATGACGAATATACATGGAGGAGTCACCACCATTCATCTATGTGAAACAGAAGAAAAGTACGAGAAATCCATATGGAGAACAGTCTACAAATTCATACTCCTAGTTTTGCTGGTTGTAATTTCATTGACGTATATAGTGTTGTATACATTTGTGATGAAAGAAGCTGCGAAACAAATAAAAGCTATATCCATGCAACGCAATTTTCCATCCTATGACACGGTGTTTACCTCTGGGATTTATAATCAAAATACAATTGTTCATGAAACACCGGAAATACACCGAAAGCAAATAGAAACGCGTAAAAATGGAACAAATGACATACCCAATAATGTTGAGGACGATTCGCAATCATATGGCACGCTACAGAACGGGGCTTCGAAACGTAGCAAGAACAACAAGCAGACCAGCGTAAATGATCGAAAAAAGAAAACCAGACATTTCCCTACAAAGACCATTATTTGGTTTATATTGACCATTGTGTTCATTGTTACGTATGTTACCCATAATTTTCTGACTCTACAAGTTGGAAGGATTGTCAATATGTCACCAAGTGAGTTTACATTGTTTTCGTTTTTCTTTCGTATATATTTCTTAAATCATGTTATTAATCCAATCGTGTATGCTATATTTGTCAAACGATTCAGAAGTTCTTGCAGAAATGTATTTCCTCTTATCTTATCAAAACTTAGACAATGTTTTGTAAGATAATTTTGCGAACTCGCAATAAACATGGTATTAAACGGATTGAAGACGAATGCATCTTTCGATATTAAGATTTTTTAAATATTTTATTATCTTTATTTTTCAAACGATTAAGAAGCCCTTTCAGAAATGTGCTTACTCAATATTGTGTTAGATAGCGAAGCGTACTTCATGGAAATGTTTCACCTTTATTAAAATAAAACCATACTAACAAGCGTATGAAATTGAATAATTGTTTAATAACAGTATTGTAAACGAATGTTTTGTTGTACCTGCCAGAGCAAAATCAACTTCTTTATTTGCAACATTACAAAAGTGTAGTGTTTTATGTACGAATGAGAAAAAAGCACCACACAAGTTGTTGTTAACATCGTTTTAGTGCCTTCATTCGACTAAAAATGAAACAAAAGGTTGCCGTTATCATTGCATACGGATGATTACTATTTGTATACATTTATATGTATCAGTTTGAGCTTCCATCTGTCAAAATTCGCTTGTAGGATTGCATTTATTAAAACACAGATAAAGGGGAATGTACACCTATCGAATTCAGGATCATGGCAATGATAATTTACAATTATTGTTAAACACGTGCTGTTTACAAAAATATACAAAAACAATCTTTCTCGTACGATATATGGATATGAGTTTTTTTTTATTTTGTTTACATACAAAGAGTTTCATACATGCAGAATAAACATACTCCCAGAACAAACATACACCCACGCTTTTACCTAAATCAAATAAACCTATTCACTTATGTTTGACCCACTTTTTGTACTAAAGGTAAGATTAATGTAGAATCAAACCGATCAACGCATTTATGAAGTGAACTTGCGTATTGATCGACTATTTTGTTCTTCAAGTTGACTTGAAGTAAGAAGTAAGAGCATACAACATTTTTAAAAATCACAGACGTCATATTTACACCTCAACTTCCATTCCTTAAATGAACTGCCTTTCGGCAATTGCGTTTATCAATCGATGAACGCAACATCTTCTAATATGTTCGGATCGCAATTCATCACATAACAATATACATGCAAACTATTGATATTGTTATTGGTTGTATTGTATCAGCAGGTCCCGTAAAATATAAATCAATGTTTGAGAAAGTGTGTATTTATTATATTATAAATGTATTGTTGCCATAAGTGTTTCAATTTTACGTTTTAAAGTGATTTCTAGTGGTTGATCTTTTCCCGATTTATTGTGACGTCATTTCAAAAAATGTTCCCGGTTTCAGTCGGGTCGTTTTATTTACAGAATGGGTAAGAAAGGATTACTGAAAGGTTTTCTTAAATAAAATGAAGTATTTATTTTAAAAATTATTGAATGAAATAATGAACTATTGGTGCAAATATAAGTAATGAATTGCGGGATTGATGTCATTATCGGAGATATGAACGCAATTGGGATGGTCAAAGTACGCGTGCTGTCCTTCGGACTCCACACATTTTGACCACCCTAATTGCGTTCATACCCCGATAATGACATCAACCCCACAATTCGTTCCTTAAATGACCATCGAAAATAGTGACTTATGTTGATCAGTCCTTAAGATTAAGCTCTAAACGGCTTAAAACCAAACGATTTTACAACTAGACAATGTGCAAAAACAATAGTTATTAACATAGGGCGTGCTTTTGTCGTTAATTGGCTTGCATTTGTAACGACTTTAAATACCACTAAAAGGTTACGAATACAAGCACATGAAGAGTTCTCTGGTGCTTGAAAATTATGCATACCAGCTAAATAAATTTGTTTCCATGTTTCAAGATACAAAGACGAGAAATAATTTCAGATTATATACGTATTTAGACTTATATCTTACTTTGAACGCCTGAACGATGCAAAAAGACTGAACTGTCTCCGAGTTTTATTTTTCAAACTCAGCATGGTCTATTATGTTGCGGTTAAAGGTGGAGAAAAATAGCCCCAAATCTAGCGACAAGCTAGAGTGCGCTGAAAGTTTTACAGGGCGATTGCTAGAAATATCCGAAATAAATTGTTACAGTGTGGACATTTTAAAGTTTATAAAAGGCCCATGTTAATGAAAAGTTTCTATTGAACGCAACATTTAATTATATATATGCAATATTATCCCATAATATTGTTTGTCTGCATTTTGATATAGCCATCAAGTTCTTATGACGTATAACCGTTTAGTTTAGTTAAGTTTATTTCGTTATATAATGGACAATATTTACATGCGTATTCAAATTATAAAAGATTAATTGTAATTCAACTACGTCATATGTCACAAGACATGATAGATAAACAACGAAAATACGCTTTGTGTTCTAGTCATAATACAAATGAAATTGTTTCGTAATTCAAACGCCACAAACGCATCATGTACATAAAAGCCATGTACTTACTCGTTGCTCTTCTTTTAAACAAACATACGAAGGCATTTGTGTCACCAACACCATGACTTAACCATACATCATTAAAACCTTATCTTTATAACACATGTCTTATCATGTAAGCCCAAAACTTATAATTTCTTGTGAAAGAACCTCTAGGAGTAACAATTATACCATGCTGTGTAAATCTTTTCACTACGTCTAAGTATCTAGCCTTATATATCACTTTTCTACTAAATCGTCCGCCTTTTATTCGCACAATGAACTTTGTATTTTATAGATACCTTAGTATACGATTGAGGTACCATTTTGAGAACTTCTTAATACAGTTGTCAGGCTTGATATTATATAATAGTTATAGGAATCATATCGACAGACTTAAGTTCTGCAACAAATGGTACAAAATCATAATATTACCCTTGATTACAGATAAATTAGTATATATATACATTTATTTCAAAGTATAAAACAAATTATTTTTCACAAAACGCACCTGATATCACTCAGCTTGTCACTGTAGTTTTCATTGTATAATATAAACTTATATAAACTATATGTTTATCTGCTTAACCTTTTCATGCTATGTTTTGCAGTGCCATTAACAGACGCGAGTCTTAAATGTAAGTCGTGATATTCATTTCTTTAATATAAAATTGGCCCAGGGTTTAAAACACAATCCTTTACTAAATATTACAATTTGACCAGAAGCATTGTTGCTTGATTTTACTGTATCTCCTACAAACTATTCAGAATCATGAAATATTTAATACTAGTCTAATACTCACACTAATGGTGCTAATTAAGATTGGCCAATTTGATCTTATCGATATGATATGTATACAAAAATGCTGTGACTAAACTCATTACCTTAAAAGCAATAGTGTATTGGAACAAAAATATATTCGACCATATTTGACTTATAGAAGTAAGACGAAATAAGCTCTTTTTTATTTCGGTCCAATTGATTTCTGATTGGTCTTAAACTTATTATTTATAGACTGACGAGTAATTCAAAAACAATGTATTTGCCTTAGTTGTGCAGGTTTCAATTAGGGGTCAACCGCAACTCGACCAGCATAACACGATAAGCCTCCCTTGAGTATTTGATTCTGAGCCTAATACTCCAAACCTTCTGCAATTAATCATCGCCACACAGCTCCTCGTTATAAAGTATGTCAACCACCACACGATATCAATGGTTTGCTAGGAGAATACCATATCAAGACCAATCCGACCAATTGATATTAATGTAAGTAGGTTTATTGTTCACTTTTACAAGTAAATACGAGTGGAACTACGGCATGAACATTGTATGAAACTGATCCAGTAAATCTTTGGGTAAAGAGGAACTGTCATGAGTCGTCATATATAACACTAATGTATTTAACGAGTTCTGAAAAAAGCGAACTTCATACATTGGCGTGCTTAATAACGCATTTCTGGGCGAGTTGGAAACAGGGTATTATTTTTTATCACATCTTTTTTTCTACGGTTCGCAAGAAAAAAAACACATCAGGACCAATTTGTCCAAATGATATCAATGTTAGAAGGCTTATTTGTTTTTGCACGTAAAGTTAATGTTTGTGGACCGACGGAATAGTTAGACGATTATACATTAGATAAACAAATAATTGATATAATGTCAAACAGCATGAACATTGTATGAAACTGACGCAGTGTGTCTCTGAATATAGAGGATCTTTTTTGAGTCGTCATACATAATAGAATTGATTCGTCGAGTTCTGAAAATTCTTTTTTTTTAAAAAGCTACATGTATTGGCAAGCTTTATAACGGGACGAGTTGAAAAAAGAATTTTTATGACGTTATTTTTTCTAGTGTGTAATAAACAGCTACCTGTTTCACGTGCGCTGATGATGAGCCGAATACCAGAAACCTACAAAGCGATGCCATTTCCCGCGCTACATGAATTGCAGAAATGTATTACTCGGATAATGTATAACAAAATATATATCGTATTGTTTAAATTTCGTCTTATTCGTAGTGTGGATACATCATATGTTATGTTATGTTATGAATGAAATATCAAGATGCACCTCAAAAAGAAAATAAATATAAAATTTTATATATAGCATTTTCATTTCTGTATCGCAAAATAAGGATAATATGGTTCAAATAGAATGGAGAAAAAAAGATATCTGTAATGATATATGTATATATAAAGATTTCTACACAGTTGCGTCTGAGCGTGTGACATGAATTTAATTGCCAAATGTCTTACAATATGCCATCAACAGTTGTTACAGCATGATGTTGGTGTATGATATTGGTACTCCTGCTTTTACAACTTTAAATTGCGGTCAAGAAGCAGTCAATGTATTTTATGTTTGGGGCAAACCCATTCCATATCCGTAATGTACCTATGCGTCATATAATCCTTTAATATTAGGTTCTGTAATAAGCGTGTTGCACTTACCATTACGAGATGTTAAATCTAAAAGGATCTAAGTAAAATAAAATAAGAGTGCAGAAACAATCTTTCTTTTTTCACCAATCGATTATAAAAATTATATTTAAGTATCTGGGCAAGACACATGTTTTATGACATTGTCATAAAAACTCAATAAATTATGAAATATAAAACTTGGCTATTGGATTATAATTGAAAAGCGTTATTATATTGACTGTGGTGCAAAGAGCTATTTGATTATTCATTCAGAAGATCCGGCTACAATGGGAAGAAACACTTATATTTTGTAGACAAATCTCTTGAGTCTTGCATTCATTAAATTTAATTACATTTAATGGAATAGGACATGATTTAGGACAGTGTATAACCCTTACATTTTGAAAGAAATGCACCATTAGCCGTTGTAATGTCTTTTGTCTTTGAGCGTTGCGTCCATTTTCTGTGTTTGGTTAGACTAGATTCTTTAACCAAAAACGCTGTGTCATTTTTTAAATGTGAATGTGTTATCATTATGACGGTTTTAACATATAAAAAATAAACACGTACCAAAGAGATCAAAATCAATAGAAATGGCGCGGGGTGTTGGTAAAACTATGGTTTAAGCAGAATTTGTTTTAGAAATTAGCTTGTCAAGCATGACCGTTCAATCGGATACAAAACGGAATGTATCTTATATGTCAAACTACGAAGCACTCGGTCACGATTTAATCACGATTTTGATGATTTCATTGTATGGGTAAAGAACGCCACACGGGCGTCACAGTTAAATCAGCACTCAGATAAAGTGTTGGCATGTGATCTTAACTTGGGTACGAGCAATAACAAGCGCATGTAGTTGGTATATCAATGCAAAATTTAGGACACAAACGTTTATTTAATATTAAAATGTTTTATCAATGGCGTTTCTCACAGTTGCTTATTGTTAAATGTATGTATGTAATGTAGGGCCCATTTGACAGAGATAAATAACGGAATCGTATGATTTGGATTAATCTGACAAGCTTACCAGTGGTACACGGGGTCTCACGAGTAAAAATTGTATAATGAATCTCTGTCACGGACGCATGTCGACTACTGGACGTGTACATTGTCGTGTACCCCTTATAAGGGATTTAATTTTTATTTTTCGACTTCTGGGCTTCTCTGTGTAGACTTCATTATTCCCGTAGTTCTCATTGCATTATTTTGTAGGTAAAAACTGCTCTGCACAAATATATAAGGGATGGAAGCAATTGCAAGCCACCATGTTAAACCCTCCCGGACTAACCTACCATACAGAATGATGCAGGTTGGTCGGTAATATTATTCTCATTGCCTGAGTAATTTGTAATTAATATTCCAAGGATGTACTGCATTCATCAATAGACTGTGCCTGAAATAGTGTTTACTGTTATATCCAGCGTACTTTTATAACAAAGACGAAACATGAACACTTTTTTGTTTCGTATGATATGTTAGTTTTAAAATAAGCATAACGATATATTTATAAGTAAAATATGAATAAGTATAACTTCAAAAAGTTAAAGGCTTAACCGGATGCATTTAACCTCTCTTGTAGCACAACTTCGACAGACAATCAATTATAGGAAATAAATATTGGGTATTTAATCCGATTAGACTTCTCTTGCAGCAAATATCAAACTATTGCAAAGATATATTGCTGAATCGTTTAACACCATATTTATTTGCTAAATTATCTCACACAACATTGTCTAAGTTTCGATAAAAGCATAGGAAACACATTTCTGCAAGAGCCCCTAAACCTTTTGACAAATATAGCATACACAATTGGATTAATAACATGATTTAAGAAGTATATGCGAAAGAAGAACGAAAACAGCGTAATCTCACTTGGTGACATATTGACAATTTCTCCAACTTTAAGAGTCAGTAAATTATGCGTAACATACGTAACAATAAACACAATAGTCATTATAAACCAAATAATGGTCTTTGTTGGGAAATGTCTGGTGCTCTTTGGTCGACCATTTCTGTTACAGATCTGTTCGATGCTCCCCATATGGTTCGAACTCCCATTCTGCAGCGTACAATTTGATGGTGAACCGTTATTCATTGTACTGGACACTAAAATGTTACTTCCAGTATTCTCATTGATCCCTATTTGTTTACGTTCGATCTCTGGTGTTTCATTTACAACTGTATTTTGATAGTAGATTCCAGTGGTAAACACCGTTTCAAGCGATGATTTTTTGCGTTGCATTGAGATCGCTTTCATTTGTTTAGCAGCTTCTCTCATCACAAATATATACAACACTATATACGTCACTGAAATTCCGACCAGTAAAATGATGAATGTAACTTTGTAGACTGTTCTCCATATGGATTTCTCGTACTTTTCTTCTGTTTCACATAGATGTATGGTGGTGTTTCCGCCATGTATATTTGTCATATTTGTTGTTTTTATTCCACACATAATAGTCCCGGGTATAGCTAAAAGTATAGGGAATACACAAGCCCCAACCATCAAAATTCGTACTGCAATGGCTGGTGTCATTTGTTTCTTAAAAGGCTGCACCACTTTTCTAAACCTATCTATTGAGATGATCAAAAGGGCGAGACACGAGGAAGATGCCCCAAACACGTTGAAAAAACACTTAACTTTGCACGTTACCAAGTCCCCAAACTCAAAGTATTTCCTCTGTTTCACCATCTCAGCGGGTATCAAAGCTACACATATCACCATATCTATCACAGCTAGGGTCAAAACGAACACTTTGAAATTGTTTCGCTTGTAATCCCGACTCAAAGAGAACACGAGTACAATTATAAGGTTACCGAAAAATCCAAAAACGGCAAAGAAACCGAACGTGATTGTAAGCGGAAGTAATGCTCTTGCATAACGATCGTTCAGATCGTCTAAGCTTTCTTTCTGATAATCTGTGGTATTGTTCATTTTCTCTCACAGCCCTTGTCAAACTGTTTCTGTTCTTCAGTGAATTTCTGAATGTATTTCCGAACGATTGTTTTGCAGATCCTTTTTGCTTTAGTTCATTCACACTCCTTTGCAAAAGCAAAATGACGCATTCTTACATTTTACAAACATAAAATTTCACACAATTATATACATTATTCAGGATATTAATTCTTACTTTTGTTGATCTCAAACGAAACGTGCTGTGCCTATAAAACTAATTCACAACTGTATAAATAAATTCCAATATTTCACAACTGACATTTATACCGCCTTCTTTTGAAAAGTGATTAGATAAATTTTACAAAGCTCGATGTTGAATGGTAAATGTTTCATCGGTTTAATCTCGTTCGATTAAACTGTTCATGTATTTGTCATGATCTGTGTGAATAAATTCATAAATCTCAGATACGTGGCATATATTGTTTATCATCTTCTTAAATAAAATTTATACCCTATTGTTATTGTAGCATTTCAAATCCTTATACCGAGAACAATCATAAATGATGTAAATTGAATATTTTGAAACGACGTTTTAATGCATTTTTTCACTCAGTGCATATGTTTGATTCATGATCTGAAGATAACTGAAACAAAGTCCAGATTAATAACACAACTATGAAACCAGCAATTGAAATAATTTGAATTATTGTTTTTGTTTTCAAGTCCAATTTCTTCCATCTTTAATCCTGTACAATTTTCATGAATGTCCACACACAACAATTGGAAAATCTTCTACGCTTTATACTTTTCAACATCTGTCAACTGAACTATCGGCAGAAAAGCATGCAATGAAAAAGCAACTATATCAGGCTGGTCAGCCGGCGCGATGATCGAATATGATCGGATTATTGGGAATGGGCGCCGAACATTGGCTGTAAACGAATAAAACTAATACTTAGTATGGAAATTCACTTTCGATTGTATCCAATTCGATGATATTCTGTCAATTGTCAAAAATGGCATGTGTCCGATTATTCAACACCATTTTTGCAAATAACTAAACGGACATGTGAGAGAAAAAGGAGCGCTCAATGATTTCCTTGATTGTATTTGTTTTTATCAAATTTTATCTAAGTATATAACCATAACCGGCCTTTTGTATCTGCAATAACGTTCCTTAATTTCAAACCACCGGATAACAAAACCCGTCCTCAAAAACGATGTACTCCTTAATCCAACTCTGCACAAAATAGCAAACATGTTGTTGTTTTTCATTTAGAAAGTGACACATGAATATGAATTGATATTGATATTATTCAAAACGTTATGTCATGATTCCGCTTTATTATCTGAAATATCTTATTTCCGATTCCCATATTTGTTACGGATAATTATAAATGGACAGCTATTTGTTGCTTGTCTGGGAACCACATTTGTCCTGATGGATCATGCGCGTACGTGTCATATATGTCACAGTTATAATTGTCTGCCAATATGGTATCCGAACTGTACTGTATTGTATTGGTCTGAATATGTAATACAGAATTAAGTTTTTTCAGTACATGTACACTCTTTAATGAAATTATATACTACTCTAATTGTGCTAAGGAGGATCATTGAAGCATGCAATGACGAAGACGTAATGGACCAACGATATTGTGCAGGGTGAAGTTAAGTCTTTGCAACGCTGCTATTTCGTAGAGAACACGCTGCAAGCGCAGCATATCGCACACGTTATCTTTATCGAGCAGCTGTTAGCGTTAACTGAACTCAGGGCCGTTTGTGTTGACATTGCTTTAAAGTTCCAAGGCCAAATCCCAAGTATGTAAATCCATAACAAAATATTTGTGGTGATATTTTTTCAAGTCATGTCAACAGTTCTTGTACATATATTGTAGATATTGTAGACCGAAAACCATAAAAAATAAATATATTGATTGAATCCGAACGTTTTGAAAAGCGTTGGTGCAAAGGGAGAGGTTTATTCATGTAAACCAGAGATTGATGGTGTACTTAAAACACCGATGATAACTGAATATCAACATGTGCCGTGAATAGGTAACATAATGAGCTTAATAAATTGATTAACCTTTAATATGTATTTCCATGGTTGTGCATGCTTCCTGTGTTCTGTGTTTATCATCCAACCAATATGGCATGTTTTATACTACATACAAAATAATGATGTTCGATAGGTACAATATAACCTTTATATGGCTCATATTCCAAGATCAAGTGCGCACCATATCATTACTAAACAGCGGCGCGCCTGAATCATTTGTAATTGTATGGCCATATTTTCGCATTACCCGTCGACATGTCAATGTATTTCATTAGTTTGGTCAGAAAATGTTACATTTGGAGCAAGTGTGAGAGATGAACCCTCCGTAGGATACGTTTAAAAATACAGCAATGAAAAAGCACTTTTCCAGCTATCTAACCGCCGACATTCAGTGAATAAACCATATTTCTAACTACCCATAGAAGAGTAGTTGCCAAAACGTTCTGACGTATACCTTAATACTCAATAAACTGCACTTTAATTTGCCATTTTAGTGTAAGTGGTAGAGGTGACCCTTCCGATAGGCTATTTTTTAAATAATACAGCACTGATGAACCATTTTAAGCTTTTTGATCAACGACATTCTGTGAATTAATCGTGAATTTTAACCATTTCTATAACTACCAATATAAGAGTTGTTCTCGTCCAAACGTTCTGGAATATGCCTAGATTCGCCTTTGTTAATACACTGCACTCCGACTTGGCTAAATTACAATAGATCAATTTCAGTACTCTCTTTATCAATTAAACCTTAATGCATATTGTGCCAGTTCACAATACTTTTAATGCGGTGTCATTTCAACACTGCGACACTCAAGAGATTTGTCAACGTAATAATGTTTATGGTTATAAACAGACCCGATTTAGTGCACATTTTGCAATAAAACCAATCCCATTGAATTTAGTTCAGCGTTATGACACCTAATGCAAATCTCGAGAGGTTTATTAAACAGAATATATGATTATTTTCCTAGGACCTTATATTTGCACATCATACAGTAAATGTAAGTGTTACAAATTGCAAGCGAAATACACTTCATCTCACTATCAATATTAAGAAGAAGAGAAGGCTGTTTAAATATAAGCGTTGTGGAGATGTCGAAAAGCTAAAAGCAAAGACACCACGTGACTTTTGGCGGTATTTTGAAAGTAATGGTAGCTCAAGAACAAAAAGTAGTCCATTATCTGGTTTTAAATCGCATTTTAGACGATGTTTTCTGAGATGAATTTTAACTTACATGCAGAATCAGAAGATTTTAATAGGTTTCGTGATTTTGATGAAAATGACACCGAAAATCTAGACGCTGTTTTTACGTTTGATGAAATATGTAAAGCTATTAAAATTCTTAAAAGTAGGAAGTCTGCTGGAGTAGATAAGCTGGTAAATGAGTACTTTATTAAAGCTAGCTATATTTTAGCTGGTTTTATTACAGATATATTCAATAGAATTCTAGATTTTGGAGTGTGGACTAAAGGCATTATTATTCCTATACATAAAAAGGAGATAAAATTGATGTAGCGAATTGCAGAGGGATAACTTGGATGAGTAACTTTGGGAAACTATTTACTTGTGTTCTAAACCAGAGGAGAATAATACCATATCTGATGCGCAGTTTGGATTTAGGAAAGGAAGGTCCACTGTTTTTATTCTCTTTTCACTTATCGAAAATTATTTAAATGCAAATAAACGTTTGTATTGTTGTTTTATTGATTTGAAACGCTGTTTTGACTCGATATATAGAAATGAGTTGTGGTTTAAGCTAAATAAATTTGGCTTCAATGGTAAAATACAGAGAATCATACGCAATTTGTATCAATATGTCAAATCATGTGTCAAAGGATGTGATGGATACTCAGTATTAGGCTTAAGGCAGGGGGAGATAATTTCTCCGATAATGTTTTCATTGTACATCGAAGACCTAGAGCTATATTTACAAAATAGGATAAATTGTGGCATAGACATTAATGATTTATGTCTTATACTGTTTTCTTTGCAGACGATAGGTGTATACTAGGCGCGACACCACAAGATCTACAAACCTCGTTAGATATTCTTTTTGAATATTGTACAAACTTGGGCTTAGAAGTAAACGTTGATAAGACGAAAATAGTAGTATTTAGAAAATGAGGTGCCTTTAAAAGAAATGAGTTATGGACGTACTGGTACTGAAACCGTCGACGTCGTAAATGATTTTAATTATCTAGGGGTCACGTTAAATTATACTGGTAATTTTAATCTTAATATACAGGCTTTGCATGGAAAGGCAATGAAAGCAATGAATACGTTGCTAATAAAGATTAAGCAATACGAGACTAGGCCAAAAGTAGCGTTACAGTTATTCGATGCGTTTGTTTACCCAAATTGTTTCATATGGGTGTGAAGTTTGGGGCTTTAGTAAGTCTAAACTTTCAGAAAATATTCATCTTAAATTTTGTAAAACATTCAACTAGCAACTATGTTGTATACGGAGAGCTAGGGCTAGGTCGTTTTCCACTGTATGTATATAGATATATTAAAATAATTAAGTTTTGGTTCAAGTTGTATCAAACGGACATCATTATTTTAAAGGCTATGTTATCAGTAATTGATTAATCTTTGCAAAAGTGGCATGAAGGAATAAATGACAATCGTGTACTGACCTTATATGTCCATGTAAAATGTTCACTTGATATGGGACCGCATTTAGAAAATATTATTTCAAGACACATTAGAGTTGCCCTTACCAAACTATGCGTGTCTGCTCATAGTCTAAGAGTCCATACAGGAAGGTATGGCCAAAATAGAATTGAAAGACATTTACGTGTATGCCAGATTTGTAACGTAAATGTTATCGAGGATGAATTCAATTTTAACCTTATTTGTCCTTTTTACCAACAAACTAGAGAGAAATATATAAAGTGTTATTATAGACTACGACCTAGCATGTTTAATACTTGTATTTAATACTTTCAACTTCAAGAGTTACAGTGATGTAATGACTCTTGATTTTGTTTTAGTCATCTAACACTTAAAGTAAGAAATAATGACAGCATGACAAAAACACTAAAATGTAGATTAAAAATATTCAAGTGACATAATTTATGAATGCACTCGATATACGGATTTATAATACTACAATAGCGATGGAATATCAATATCATTGAAGATTATACTCAACCGTAATTGCCATTTACATATCTAAGGTTTATTATTTGCTTATTCTTATGGATCTTGTCAGAAAAGATGAACGCTTCAGTTTAACGATACTAAAACAATGTAAAGGATACCATTCAACTTACACTGCGGTTTGTATAAGGTGTCTAATTCCTTAAAGAAGACTGAACGAATTGTCGGTTTGAGGAAGGTTATGATATTATATTTCAGCTATATCCTTAAACCTTGCACTGGTACATGTATAAAATGTGTTTTAACGTTCATAAATAAAATATTTACTGTTTAAACTGAATATCAGTTGTGGGGATATTGAAATTGATGTATAAATGTGTTAATTTATTATATAAACACTGGACGTTGCGTTGGCATCATCTAAAAAATGAACACAATGGTAATTATTCATATCCTGAATAATTTATGTTTTTATGTGAAGAAAAAATAATTTTATTTGGCTTTGGCGAATGAATTTGACAAACCATTAATTTCCAAAAATTGTTCAGAAGCACATAACTGGAAGTGCAACAGCGGTTTGACAAGGGCTGTGAGAGAACATGAACACTACCATGGATAATGTGACAGAGAGCTTGGATGAATTTAATGACAGATATGCAAGTGCATTACTTCCGCTTGCAATAACGTTCGGCTTTTTTGCTTTTTTCGGATTCCTCGGAAACCTTATAATTTTATTCGTGTTTTCCTTGAGTCGGGATTACAAGCGAAATAATTTCAAAGTGTTCGTCCTGACCCTAGCTGTGATAGATCTTGTTATATGTGTAACGTTGATACCCGCTGAGATGGTGAAACAGAGGAAATACTTTGAGTTTGGAGACGTGGTAACGTGCAAAGTGAAGTGTTTTTTCAATGTGTTTGGGGCATCTTACTCATGTCTCGCCCTCTTGGTCATCTCAACAGATAGGTTCAGAAAGGTCATTCAGCCGTTCAAGAAGCAAATGTCACCAGCCATTGCAGTAAGAATTTTAATAGCGGTTGCTTGTGTACTCCCCATACTTTTAGCTATACCCGGAACTATTATGTGTGAAATAAAAACAACAAATATGACATATATACATGGAGGAAACACCACCATACATCTATGTGAAAAGGAAGAAAAGTACCAGAATTCCATATGGAGAACGGTCTACAAATTTACATTCATCATTTTACTGCTCGGAATGTCAGTGACGTATATAGTGTTGTATATATTTGTGATGAGAGAAGCTGCTAAACAAAGGAAAGCTATCTCTGTGCAGCGCAAGCATTCATCGCTTGAAACGGTGTTTTCCACTGGAATTTACTATATTCAATGAAACACCAGTGAGTACCATAGTCACAAGTGACAACACAGGAAGTTACATGTCAGTATCCACTACAATAAACAACGGTTCATTATCAAAAGGCTCGCTGGAGAATCTGGATTTGAAGCATAGGGCGAGTATCGAACATATCCGCAGAATAAATGATAGACCACAAAAAATCAAACACTTTCCTACAAAGACGATTATTTGGTTTATTTTAACTATTGTGCTTATTGTTACGTATTTTACGCATAATATACTGACTTTGAACGTTGGAAAGATTGTCAATATGTCACCAAGTGAATTTACGTTGTTTTCGTTTTTCTTTCGTATATATTTCTTAAATAATGTTATAAATCCAATTGTGTATGCTATATTTGTCAAACAATTCAGAAGTTCTTGTAGAAATGTTATCCCTATGCTGTTATCAAAACTGAGGTAATATGGTGTAATTAAGATAACATAGCATACATCAAATAAATATTATATTAAAATGAAAGCACTGACGGCAATTGTAATTTCCTGTGTTTGTTTGGAAGAGAAATGCCTAAAACGTTTATGTGCTGAGAAATATAATAACTTCTTATGATAAACTGTCAACAAAAAAAGTTTAAACGCAATCAGTAAAGTCTTTATTTTTTTCTATGTCGGTGTAAGGCGATCTTGACTTGCAAAGTAATGCAATGAAAACATTCACAAATTCAAATATCAACGCTGTTGAGAGGTACAGGGCAAGCGTCAAACGATAATTAACTATATGTACAAACGTAAAAACACCACAAGCAAACCACACACGCATAGGGGTATTTAAAGACTGACTACCGGACTCAGTCTCTATAAGAATGGAAATTTATACTATTTGAATTGTGAGTACGGGTCGACATTTTATTGCCTCTACCCAGCACTCACCAAACTGCTGTGAATTTCAATAATACATTGAAAACTTCAGGCACAAGGCCAGGTGTCAAAAATTCAAAAAAATACACCCTGTTTAAAAGTCGTATGAGAAACACAATGCCTTGATGACATTTTTTTGACGTCACTTACAATTTTTTTAGCAAAGTGAATGCCTGTTGCTATTATTAAGCAACATAGAAACAAAAATCAGTAAGAGCAGTGCAATTTCATCGAAAACACATATTAAGAAATAAACGTGTTTGATAATACTATAAATGAATTTCATTGTTGGAGCATGAAAATATATCTCCTATTTGATTGCTTTTTGTCAGAGGCGTTTTAACGGTATGGCGTACGTTTCTGAGAGATTCGGGGTCATGTCCACCTCGAGAATGTTATTGTAGTTTATATTCCGAGAAAGTTAATTATAAATGGAATACTTGACTTATTCACCTGAATAGTATTTAAAAACAAATTATCGTTGATGTAGGTACATCTGCGCAAAGATAAACAAATGGACCGCCAACATTTCTGATTAAACTATCCTGATTAAGAACCAATCGACATGAACCATCTGCCATTTGGTAATTTGAATCAGTGGATAAGGTTTCATCAAACATGATGTTTGATAAATGAGCCAGAAAAAATAGGATAAAACACATTTGCTGTTCATTTCTTTCTCCAAAAAAGAATGGTCAGTGTTTCAGATAAACATGCAATGTACATATCTGTATCAACTCGCTTAAACGCCATGGTGATATACTGAGAAGTTTTAATAGTACAAATATTGAGGAGATTAGTCGGTTATCGTCTCTTTGGTATTAGTGTTAAGAGGTTGTATTACACCGATTTATGAAATACCTAGAAAAAAAAATATAGCATGCGATATATAAATGTAGCCGTCTATATATAGTTAAAACAGATTCATAGTTTAGGCATTATTTTCATTGCATCGATGAACTTGTTATACAAAGAGAGAAAAATAAACAGAAGTTGGCCGTCTAAGAGAGCATTCAAACTCAATAGTGAATGCATTGTTCTTTAAAACGTTTATACATACCTACACTGCAAACTCCAAGGATTATTGTACGGGCAAAAAACATGTTTGTTTACATACATATCAGTCCAAGTATTTATGTATAAGTAAATGTAAATAATGATAATTATTCCAATCGTGGGCTTAACTTAACGAGTACTAGTAAACCACTATCAGTTACAAAATGTTTAAACTTTAGTCAAAGGACTTGCCGATTTACCTCTTAGATCTATTTATGAAGAAAAAGGATGAGCTTTATGAATAAACTGTACAGAGAGTATCCGAGGAAGGTAAAAGTCAAACACGTAATCAATAAGATAGACAATCAATCAGTTAGAAAGGAAACCTCAAGTGCAAAAAGGTTAAACAATCATTCCAATTCTTACATTTTAAGAATTTATAGTATCATTTAACCTGCTCACCACGTTTTCAGCGTACTTGAACACAATTGAATCACGATTTCGAGATCTGGTGCTGTTAGTCACAGCTAATAAAGTCATGCGTTTAAATATAACGTTGTTTTAAAAGGAACGACTGGACTGGCATGCAATATTTGTCAGGGTCGAAACAATTGACTGGCTCATTTAAATAAAGTAAATAGACTAGAGCCATATTCAATTGATATCTTCAATTAATTTTAATCTATGTACATTGGACACGTTCTCAATAAAAAATCAAAATTCTAATCTCATTTGACTTGAAATATTTCAGCAATTCAGTAATAGAACCATTGTTGTCAACAAAATATAGTATGCGATATAAAAATGTAGCCGTTTATAAATAGTTAAAACAGATTGATAGTTTAGGCATTACTTTCAGTACATCGATTACAAACAGAAATTGGCCGTCTACGAAAGAGAATTCAAACTCAATATTGAATGCATTGTTCTTTAAAATGTTTATACATACATAAGCTGCATACTCCAAGGAATAGTGTACGGGCAAATTTATTTTGTTTGCATACATATCAGTCCAAGTATATATGAAGAAGTAAATGTTAATAATGACTATAATTCTAATCGTGGGCTTAACTTTCGAGTACCAGTCAACCCGAAGTGCCAGTATCAATTACAAAGTGTTTTAACTTCAGTTAAAGGATTTACCTTAAAGGTTAACATATGAAGGAAGAGGATGGGTTTCATGAATAAACTGTACAGGGGTACCCGAGGTAGATAAAAGTCGTAAATACGTAATCCATAAGATAGATAATCTATCAGTTAGAAAGGGAACCTCAAGTACATAAAGGCTAATTTAACTATCCTTCCAATTCTTACATTTTAAGAATTTATTGTGTCATAAAACCTGCTCACCACGTTTTCAAAGTACTATAGCACAATTGAATTACGATTTCGAAAGCTGGTACTGCTATTCACAGCTAATTACGTCATGCGTTTAAATATAACATTGTTTTAAAAGGAACGACTAGACTGGTATGTAATATGTGTCGGGGTTGAAACTATTAACTGGTAGTATTTAAAATAAAGTGAAAAGACAAGAGCCATATTCAATGAACATCATTAATTTATTTTCACTATGTAACGGGCATGTTTTATATAAAATATTTAAGATAGGGGTAAAAAGTAACTACTTTTATTCGAAAAAAAACAATCATTTGAATGATATATTAATATAACCAATGATGTCGACTAAGTATATATCAAGCAAAATTCCAAACAACTGTGTTTGCCTTTAGGGTTTTATGGTTCAATTAGTTTCATAGTCATTTAAGACTATCCTATTCTACTTTTTAATTTGTTTGACGTATACATTGGGAATGACTCAAGACACTTAGTATAGGCCACAAAATTGCCACTGTACCAAACAGGCACGGCATGCTTTTTTTTAATATTTACATAATACAACTTTACAGTTGACATGTTCCGTTTACTTGTCATCTAAGCTTCGGCTCTGGTCTCATGAGCGATTTTCTGGAAACAAACCTTGAAGCATTTATTCTTTGGAAACAGCAAAAAATACCTTGAATCAGTTAATATTGAATTTGAAAATTGTTACAGTTGTCATCAAAAACATAACTGCAAGTAAATTAAACATAATAAATAATGCGCTCAAACATTGCAGGAATACAATATAAATGGTATCAAGTATAATGTTTGAATAACTAAGTATACCATAATAGTGTTTGTATGAAATAGTGCATTGAAGTGCATTAATTCTTATTGTTTCTCGGAAATTGATGTAAAAAATAAACTTTAACAATCAATGTTAGATGAGGCGCCCGTTGGGTGCATCCCCGTTTAAATTTGCTAGTGTGCATGATACCGATAGTGAATACAGAGCAAACCTCTCAATAATGGTACTAATACTGATTTGTGTCCGTTTTGAGCTTCATTGACAGTTAATGCTTTGAATGACGTATCTAACAATACAAAGCGAGAGTTCATATTTGTATTTTATAGCTGGGATTAGTATAAGCCATTTTTACATTATACATGCACGCTTGTCGCAAAAGGTTTAATTGATAAAAGCCGACGGTGTAAAAAATAGCGCACTACATTGTGAGATAAATAGAAGGATTGGTATAATAAAACCATGGAAACTACAAGCCCAGGAGACAATGCAAATACTGCGATACGGTACAAATGCACTTGAGCAAACCATGTCTGCATATCTATTTAAGAAAACATGATGATTGTCATGGAATGTTCTTTTCTTGTTTAGATATTCACTTCGAATCATCTGATATGTTAGATAAATATGTCCCTTCTTCGCGAATCGAATGATGCTATCATTGTATTCATGTGGTATCTGATGGCCAGTTCTAACCCTGCTTGCATGTCTACTTAAAATAATGCATTAAAAATACTATTGTCAATTTAAGGGTTTGGTACTAATGTGAAGTACTTAATTTCGTATCAACGTATTTTATTCTTAGATCTATTGACGCTTTCAGTCATGGCCATCGAGGGTGTTCAAATTTTCATTTTATTAATTTTACAAAGTTCAATTCTGATGAATATCCTCAAAGAATCCATACAATGTATTTCAGTCAGTCTATTTTTCCACCAATTTTAAAGACTTTTTTCTTAAAATAGTATCAGTGGTAAAAGGATTCATATACTTGGTGGTTGCATTTTGTATGTGCCAATATTAATTGAAGATTTTCGTAATTTCTGGTCATTAATTTTTGGTACATCGATCCTGGCAAATACACCAAATGATTGAGAGTCCAATTTTAACGATCTTCAGAAAAATGAGAGGGCTCTCTCGGCCTGTTGCCGAGGTACATCCGCTCCTCAATTATCAGGAGAGTGTCAAAATTGAACTCAAATATATTTTTAAACAACAGTCAGTTGGTATTTTGCTGATTTTAAATGACACCTACCAAATGTTAAAATAAGTTTTGTCATCATTTAACACAAACGGTACAATTTGTCGATATCTGACTCTTTGTGAGAGACCCTTTAAAATTTGAATCATCGATCAATGTTATAAATGTTTCCTGTTCTAAAACTACCAGGAAATTTTGCACAGGTGACCAACCTTCATTACATTTCATTTTGTATGACAATATGGCTAGGTGCCATTAATTATTATGAAATTTGTTTAAGCAATCTGCAGCCGACTTTAACTTATATCATAAGTCAAACCGAAGTAAATCATCACATATAATTGCAGGTCGCAATAATCCAAATATAATGTTTATATACTTCATATTTCTCATGATTTACTTGGTGAGTTATTGACAATTTTAGAAGTATTTGATTACAACGTATTTACCTTGTTTTCAGTTTTACACGGTTAATGTCGTATTTATTGTGATTGTTCCAGAGCACTTTGTGTCAGGTTAATCCTTTAGCAAAGTTAATTTGATTCGTTTTAATTTACTTTTTCTTTGTCTGAAGTTTTCAATGATCTATCTTGCTATCTAGCTACACATATTGATGAGTAAAATAAATGTTTGTTAATGTTTCTCATTTTATCATAATTATTGTATTAAAACTGTTAAATTACCGTTAAATTGCGCAATTTCGTCCAAATATTGATAACCTCCTTTAAATACCATTTCACGCCAGCCGATTCAAACTGGTTGCTTCGATCACATTTTTCTAACATATTTGTTTTTCCACCATTATGAAATTCCCAATTAAGGTAAAACCGCGCAATCAGTAAAAGGCTCCCTTGTGTGAATTCGTTATCAAGACAATGATTCAATGGCAATGCAATAAGCTTTTACCACACAATTTCCTAGTAACGATTGCTTGACTTCTATGTAAAGAGTGTGTTGTGTTTTAACGCTGTTTGCCTCTGGTTCAGCGACAAAATGTCTTCGCTTGGGGTTACCGCCTTGCAACGGCCAGTGAAAAGGTTCTTCGCTTAGTGTTACCGCCTTCCAACGGTCAGGGACAAAGTGTCTTCGCTTGGGGTAACCACCTTGCAGCGGTCAGTGACAAAGGCTCTTTGCTTCGGGTTACCGAATTGCAACGGTCAGGGACAAAATGTCTTCGCTTGGGGTTACCGTCTTGCAACGGTCAGGGACAAATTGTCTTCGCTTGGGGTTACCGTCTTGCAACGGTCAGGGACAAAGTGTCTTCGCTTGGGGTAACCACCTTGCAGCGGTCAGTGACAAAGGCTCTTTGCTTCGGGTTACCGAATTGCAACGGTCAGGGACAAAATGTCTTCGCTGGGGTTACCGCCTTGCAACGGTCAGGGACAAAGGTTCTTCGCTTGGGGATACCGCTTTGTAACGGTCAGTGAGAAGGTTCTTCGCTTGGTGTTACCGCTTTGTAACGATCAGTGACAAAGTGTCTTCGCTTGAGGTTATTGCTTTAAAACGGTCGATAAGGGGGTTCGATTCACAATATCTCAAATTCACTCTTTTCTAAGAACAAAAGGTCAAATATGTTAGCCCTAATAGTTTAAAAACACTTATATGATTAAAGTCATAAGCTAGCATACAAGAGTAAAATTTACGTCATTCCTAAGCAGAGCTGTTTCCGACGCCATTTTGAACGACAATCTATCATTTTAGCACATGAAATGCCCCTTGAAATCACTTTTCCATATATGTAATGTCAACTTGATATGAAACTTGGAGTCACTGATGTTATATTTATGTCGCCATCAACATTTTATTAAATCAGGCGAAACACAAACTCTCTCTACCTTATACTGTTTAACGGCTTTCCGTGTTCTCCGTGTTCTCATGAGGTATTTGAAGTTAACATGCAATTTTAAATGGTTGCACTTGAGAATCAAGGCGCCATGGGAAAGGCGAACAAATAGGTTATGTTAGATATACTTTCTCTGGTGTTATTTACGCGACTGTCAAAGGATATCAATCATATATGAAATATGTTATATATAGGATATACTAATACTCAGCTATAAAGATCATACTTAAATTAAATTGTTTTTTAACTAATGGCACCACAGTATTTTTAGCAGTAATTTAAAGTTATACATTTTCATTTTCATCAACATTTTAATTACCGTACGCATAGTTTGATCGCCATAATGGTCGTTCATATTGAACATGAGACATACTTTATAGTTTATCTTCTTGGTTTATGTGAGTTGTGAGTATTACACCACCAGACACGCTCATTGAAGTGACAGTGCTGTATGAAGTACGTGTGTAATTTAAGAAGATGGTAAATAAAATATGACATTTTAAAACACCTTGAATGAAGTGTTATTGTCAAAGTACTTATATAAAATATCTACACGTAGAAACATTTCCAGTAATATAAGTAAAAGAGAAAAGCCACTATAGTTCAGTAAGGCGGGACTTTGTCGGTAGCAAAAGAAGTTTAACCATTATATAGGTTCTCATTTGTTTGGAAGTATATATGAGCATTGATAAAAAAGCTTGCATTTTCCGGCTTCATATAGACCTCCAAATAAGCAATAACGTATGTATCACATACTTGTGTCGCCATATATTTCTCATGCACTTAAGCAGTGAACTTAAGATATTTAAAGAGATACGTTCCCATTGCGTTTTTATTTAATCTGCGTATCTGAGTTAGTTGTATCGAATAGAGTAAAAAGCTAAGGTTATATGCCCATGTTTAAACAAGCAATAAATAGAGAATACTAGGTTAGTGCCGTGCATGGAGAAAGTTAATCTGGCAAAGCGGAGAATTTTATCGGGTGAGACGAATTCGTAACAATTATTCCGCAAGTCACAGGTCACGGCTGTCAAGAGTGTGTAAACAATCGCCTCGTGGTAAATGGAATTAAATCATGTTGATATTAAAGTGCTGGTTGTTTAAAACTGCTCCGGCGAACATGGAATTCATTTGTGTGTTAAGCGAGATGTTGTCCGTTACGACAGAAATGGAATTAACGGTCGTTGAAGAGGTCGGCTGCACATTTTCCGGCATATGCGGGTGCCATAGGAGGGGTAAGTAAAGATCTTGACGAATTTCTTTGTCAATGACATTGCCAAGCTGATTGACAGATTTTTCTGGACCAGTGATTGTGGATGTGGGTTGTTGGCGGACTTTAGATGATATTTCAGATTGAATGTTTTTATGACCACTGATCTGCATTAATCTGTAGGAGCAACTCCAAAGTCTCTTAGTTTTTTTTCAAGTGTTTGTTTGTCGAGTGGTTTGTTATCCTTTTGTTGCTGTCAAGACCATCATCACTAGCCATTTTCTTCAGAAGTCCTCCCAGCTTCTATTCCCCCAATTTCATCTTCATGAACCAATTTTCATGGTCATGACCATGTGATTGTGAGAAGGCTCTCGGCGCTATGTAAAAAGGGTCATCTGATGTGCAAAAATCAGTTGGTCGTTGCACTGCATACAGCTTGTAAGCATGAACCGGACAGCGTTCTATGTCCTCTGGCATTGCAAACATTTTTGGTGTAACATCCCGTACATCTATTATGTTTGACCCTGTTCGCGTTTTTGTCTGGCGCTCATTCAGCGCCAGGTATTCCAGTCCACTTGATGATGTTTTAAGCTCGACATCACCCCATCTGCCAAAGAATGGATTATTATACATATGTCAGTATCATAAAATTGAAGTTTGCTGCATTTTTACTGAGTTTTTTTTAGATCTATAAATAAAAGCATGCTTAAAAATAATACAAACTTATTCCTATATTTTTAGCATTAGAAACAACCTTTCTCGCATAAATGATATATATCGTCTAATCGTCAATCATACGCTTTTTTCTGGAAATGAGTAATTTAATTCCTTTGGAAAGAACTCTATAAGCTTTGCTTTCGTTCCAATCCATTTCAATATTATAGACAACTTGTGTGTGTGTGTATATTCTGTGTAGTTTGTTTGTATATGTTGAATAAAATATGTTTAAATCAAAAGCATGCTTAAATGTTCTATATAAACACAACACTAAATTCATGTTTATGCAATATTTTATTAATTTTCTACGATAACACAAGACAAATGTAATGAAATATTCAAAAAAATCAAAAAAATCAATGCTTAATTGTGTAAGAAATGGCCCTTGTAGTTTTATTGGCAAAACACCTCATGTTAAATCAGCTCTTGAGGCACCGAGGAGTTCTGAGTTCGACTCTCAGCAAGGACCTTAGTTACCTTACCAATTTATTATCATTTTTAACTCAAACTCAATGAAATTAAAAGTAGTCCGTATTTCGCGGTCACGTGACCAACTGACTGTAGATTAACATCACGTGGTCTACTTACCTTATAAACTAAAATTTACACGCAATCTTGTTATTGGATCGATTTATATGCTAGTGACAGGATAAAATAAGTATGTGATATTACATAGTCAATTTAAGCAATTTGTTTTAACAATCAGAAGTCCATAATACAATACATATCTCATACATATATATGTGTGTGCGTGTTCTTTTAAGGTCATGGCCGTTCGAGGTACCATTTCATTCTTGTCTAGATTAGTACTTATATAATTTTATAGTGTTTTAGTTTTAATTGGTATGGGCTACTGCTATTATAAGTTGACCCTGTCAGTAACACTGTAATTCACGTTCAAAAGATTTCAGTACAATCTCTTTCAGAAACATATTGTATATGCATGTAGCCTATGATTTAATTAAGTGTTTTAGTTTTAATTGGTATGAGCTACTGCTATTATAAGTTGACCCTGTCAGTAACACTGTAATTCACGTTCAAAAGATTTCAGTACAATCTCTTTCAGAAACATATTGTATATGCATGTAGCCTATGATTTAGTTAAGTAATTAATTAATTAAGTAATTATTTTCAGAGCTATATTAGATGTCTGAAACGTTATAGTCCTCAACATAAAGACCATATTTTCATATATGCATATCCGAGACTGTTACCTGGGCCATCAAATACATATCAATTACATGCGAGTAGAAGGGGTTTATTTATACATTAAGAAATTCAGATGACGATAATTAAGTAACGGCATATGAGAGCGAGAAGTTCAGGTACCCATCCAAATGCAATTAATTTAACTATTCGTTAAAAAGACTATTGTTTTAGTTTTAACTATGCATGGCAAAGAAGTTATCGTTAGCATGCACCATTCTTAAACAGAACGACGCATTCCATTCCACTGTAAAAAGACATACAGAGGCCTCAAATAAGCTCAGACATGAGATAATATACCTAAACATTGGGGTTTAAAGGGAATAACTGCAGAAAATGGTGGAGAATTATGCAAAGCAACAGGGGTCAAAGTTTGCAAACTGCATATTTGGACACTTTCTTAATGCAAAACAATTATATTAATAATAGTATTTCGAGAAACGACACTCCGGCTGTACTTCTTTGGTAGGTAGAGATGGTGTGATGGATGATGTTCCTTCAAGACCGCAAGGATGCAGGGAAAAATATATATAGTTTGGCTGAATTACTGAGATGAAGTTAGAAATGTCTTTACACTCATCCATTTACATTGGCTATTGTTTAGTGTTTTTTTGGCTAAAAAGGGGAACTATTGCTTAAACGTTATTCATAAAGTCCAGGAGGATCAAATGTAGTAAAATGTATTGTTTACATATTTGACTGCACCGCATTCTTGCACGTGTTAGGATTCGCTCAACATCATTTAATACTGTGCATACATTCACACGCACGGGCTGTTCAATCGTTCGCGTACAGTACCGGCTGGTCGAGGATCTCAATTTCATTCTATGTTATTCTTAATTTGCAAATGCTATGAGGAACATAATGCGTGTACACTGTTAATGTACCGAATAAACCGTAGATATACATTGCATGTGGTTAATTTATACTGTCCGTTACTTATTTTGAGGATAATATCTAAATAAAATTTAAATAGGCATATCCGCATGCTTTGTTGCAATGTTCTTATACTATAACTATACGTATGTTTTATTAAGAATTTAATCACCAAATATATAACCAATAATAATAGTGTAAACGAATTTGGCTTATCTTAATAATTATATCGTAAATCGTCCCGATCGTGCTCGATGCATCATGGCAATTGACATTTGCAGACAAATAAATTTTGTCCACGTCTAATTATCCGTAAAAAATAGAGGGATCGGAAATGAGAAACAATTCACAGACATGCATGGGACCAGCAGTCTACGAGATGAAGACTATCAATATCAAGTCATTTTGGGGAAACTTTTTGCATCATTTATCTGTCTGAATATTGTTGTGAACAAGATGGATGGTTTTGTTTGTTCGAATAATACTATATAATGCTAAAAATAGATAATTTAAAAATGAAAATAATAATAAATATGAAAACAATACTACTAATAATAATAATAATAATAATAATAATAATAATAATAATAATAATAATAAAAATAATAATAAATATGAAAACAATAATAATAATAATAATAATAATAATAATAATAATAATGATACTACTACTACTACTACTACTACTACTACTACTACTACTACTACTACTATTACTACTAATAATAATAATAATAATAATAATAATAACAACAACAATATAAACATAATAAAACATTTATTGCTGTTATTGCCATCAACACAATATTGTATCTAATGTTTTAGCGATGATTTGAGTCACTACAGAATTGCATCTTAAGGTAAATATTATTGCAACCGTTCGTTTACTTTCAGATCAAGAGATCATTGACGACAATGTTTGAGGACATTTGACAGCCTTCAATCTCAACAAATGACGTAGATAGAAATCATTGAGTGCTCTTTATCCAGCCCAGTCTTACGTGTCCTCGCCGCTATCAGCATCACCGCCTTGTGATCGTGATAAATTGCTGACCAGCCTGATAGTCGAGATATAAAATGTGACGTACTGCCGACATAAATTAGGTTATACTCTCACTGTTCAAATAGCGCGTGTTAAGTAAATAACGCGCATTGAGGATTTACTGCAAGGACATTGCAAAATCAACTTTGTCAGATGGTAAAAAGGAAAGATCTTATATTGACATTCTCTTAAAATATCTAAAAATGAATTATATTCAAGTGTCAGCGTGGAATTTAAAGACAAATCGAATATTGGTTGATTTAAATTTACAAATATTTTGATGGGGTCTAATCGCCCAATCCATATAAGGAATAATTTAGAATTCTGTCGGTATATGTTTTAACAAACGTTTGAGTCATTTGTACTTGGTGTTAATATTCAAACTGCTACAACTGGAATGGAGTATAAATATTATTGAAGTTTGCGATAAACAATAAATGCCACTTTCTTATCTAAGATTTATGTGCTTCATTCGCATGAATCGTGACATAAAAATTAGCATTCAGTTCAGATAATGAGATAAACTTGAAGAATATGATACTATTCTACTTTCTAATTTATAACCACAGGGTGTGTTTAACACTGCGGTTTTGATAATTAGTCTATAAAGCTTCGGGACCAACTGCCTGGTTTGGGAGATCGGAATCGCTGTATAAATTAGTGAGTTGATTAGATAGGCGTTGGACTTCACTTGTGCTGGCGCCATAGAGAAAATAGATAAACACAACGAGAAATTCATATGTGGATAAGATGTATGCTCTCTTTTGCTATGTGTTATATGGATAATATCATTAAATATACATGGATGATAATGGAGTAAAACGGTTCAGTGGTTGGAATGGTATATTGGCTTGAACGAATTATTTTGAAAACTATTTACAACTTTTTAACCATTATTTTTGACATAGTTATTGAAATTGCAAGGTGAAAGAAAAATGTACAATACCACGAAATATGTTGAAAGTAATCGGATGGAGAGCTTGGACGAATTGAACGACCGTTATGCGAGAACATTACTTCCGCTTACAGTTATATTTGGCTTCTTTGCCATCTTCGGATTCCTTGGAAACATTTTAATTCTAGTCGTGTTTTCTTTGAGTCGGGATTACAAGCGGAATAATTTCAAAGTGTTCGTCCTGACCCTAGCTGTGATAGATCTGGTGATATGTGTAACTTTGATACCTGCTGAGATGGTGAAACAGAGGAAATACTTTGAGTTTGGGTACGTGGTAACGTGCAAAGTGAAGTGCTTTTTCAACGTGTTTGGAGCATCTTCCTCGTGTCTTGCCCTCTTGGTCATCTCAATAGATAGGTTTAGAAAGGTGGTGCAGCCATTCAAGAAACAAATGTCACCAGCCATTGCAGTAAGAATTTTGATAGCTGTTGCGTGTGTATTTCCTATACTTTTAGCTATACCCGGAACTATTATGTGTGGAATAAAAACAACAAATATGACAAACATACATGGAGGAAACACCACCATACATCTATGTGAAACGGAGGAAAAGTATGAGAAATCCATATGGAGAACAGTCTATAAATTTACATTCATTTTTTTACTGGTCGGAATTTCAGTGACGTATATAGTGTTGTATATATTTGTGATGAAAGAAGCAGCGAAACAAATGAAAGCTATATCTATGCAACGCAAGCATTCGTCCTATGACACGGTGTTTACCTCTGGAATTTATAATCAAAATACAATTGTTCATGAAACACCGATAATACACCGAAAGCAAATAGAAACGCATGAAAATGGAACAAATGGCATGCCGATATCCAATCATGTTGAGGACGATTCGCAATCATATGGCACGCTACAGAACGGGGCTTCGAAACGTAGCAAGAACAACAAGCAGACCAGCAGAATAAATGATCGACAAAAAAAAACCAGACATTTCCCTACAAAAACCATTATTTGGTTTATATTGACCATTGTGTTCATTGTTACGTATATTACGCACAATTTACTGACTCTGAAAGTTGAAAAGATTGTCAATATGTCACCAAGTGAGTTTACGCTGTTTTCGTTTTTCTTTCGTATATATTTCTTAAATCATGTTATTAATCCAATCGTGTATGCTATATTCGTCAAACGATTCAGAAGTTCTTGCAGAAATGTATTTCCTCTTATATTATCTAAACTTAGACAATATTTTGAAAGATAATACAGCGAACTCGCAATAAACATGGTATTAAACGGATAGAAGTCCGATACATCTTTGCAATATTTAGATTTCTTCTATGAGAGCATTGACGTCGAGTGAAACTTTATATTTTCTATACTTGCCAAACGATTTAGATGCCCTTTCAGAAATGTGCTTTTTTATAATATGTTAGCCAATGTAAGACAGTATTGTGCAAGATAACTGAGTACTTAATGGAAATGTTTCAGCATTATTAAATAAAATCATACTAATAAGCGTATACAATTGATTAATTGTTTAATAACAGTACTGTATGCAAATGTTTTTTTTTCGCGTTACAATAGTAAACAAAAAATACCTGCCTGAACAAAATCGACTTTTTTCATTGTCAATTCTTGCAAAATGAAATCGCAACATTACAAAAGCGTAGTGTTGTATGTACAATTGAGAAAAGAGCACCACACATGTTGTTGTTAACATCGTTTTAGTGCCTTCATTCGACTTAAAATGAAAATAAAAGTTGTCCTTATCATTGCATACGTATGATTATTTTTGGTATACGTGTATATGTATCAGTTGGAGCTTCCAACTGACTACACTCGCTTGTAGGATTGCATTTATTTAAACACAGATAAAGTGCAATAAACACCTATCGAATTCAGCATCATGGCAATGATAATTCACAATTATTGTTAACACGTGCAGTTTACAAAAATATACAAAAACAATCTCTCTTGTACAACATATGGATTAGATTTGATTGATTTTGTTTACATACAAAGAGTTTCATACATACAGGACCAACATAATCCCAGGACAAACATACACCCACGCTTTAACCTAAATAAAATGAACATATTGTAACGACGTACTCAGTCAATGCAAAAAATCAGGTGAGATGTTGAAGTACAACAAACACCGAGTTGAATGTTAAACTGTTTATAGTGTATTCTTATAACTTTGAATCATGAACATCAAACACATGTATAGTTATCAGGTAACAGTTGAATGGGCTCTCGTTTTCTATATTTGGTAACAATTAACTATCTTTCGTTATAACAACTTGTTATTTATGTAAGGCCTACTTACTATTGAGACCTTATCGAATTTACGGGTATTCACAAACCCATCCGAGCTAAAAGTCAAGCTCAAACATATGGGTGTAACCTAAACCAAACGAGCTATCTAACATCAAAAGTCAAGCTAGGCTCAAAACTCGCACTCTCGATATCGAACGGAACGCTGTTTATATAGAGAACAGGAGATGCCCACGTGTTCAGAACTGACCAATGGCTGCCGGACCGGTGAAACGTCCAACTGATTACCGGAGGGCCGGTGAAACGCTGACCAATCACCGAAGGACCGGAGAAACGCCCTGACAGAACAGAAGGACCGGTTGGGCGGTACTCACAGTGCTAACCGGGCGGTCCGGCAGCCATGCCAGTTTGTTTACAATATTGAAATACAACTTCAAGACATAAATCAAGCATTTACGAAGTGGCTCAAAATATGAATGATTATTATACGGACAACTATGAATAAATAATGTTTATCTGGTTACGAAGATGATGAAACAGTTATACTCATCAGTTCAAATACATTCAACACGTATATGTAAGGTGGATTGAGAACCCATCTTGTATGTACATAGCAACAGAAATAAAAGGATTGGATGGAATTTAAACAGACATGACCTAAGGTAAGTGTAAATCATATCGTAGTCTTTAAATATATCTCAGTACTGTATATAAGTTCCACAAAAAGATGGCAAGTAAATGTCCAGGTGAGTAACCGGTAAATTGACAGGGCCATTACAATATTCACTAAATTCGACCCACTATTTGGACTAGCGGTAAGATTAATGTAGAATCAAACCAATCAACGCATTTATGAAGTAAACTTGCGTCTTAATATATGTTTTTGTTCTTCAAGCTGCCTCAAAGTAAGAAGTAAGAGCACACAACGTTTTTTTACGTTTAGAGACGCCATGAACCACCCAAAATAATGACTAATGTTGATCTCTGTAAACGGATTTACTGTTAAGTCCTTAAGATAAAGCTCTAAACGATTGTAAACCAAAAGATTGTAGTACTAGACAATGTGCAAATACAATATTTATTAACATATGGCGTGTTTTTGTCGTTAATTGGCTTGCGTTAAAAGCGCATTTTAATACAACTGGAAGGTAACGAATACAGGCACGTGAAGAGTTCCCTGGCGCTTGAAAAGTATGCATACTAGCCAAATAAAGTGTTTCCATGTTTCAAGATAATAAGACGAGAATTAATTTTCAGATTATTTACGTATTGAGATATAAATCTTACGTTGAACGCATAGAGGATGCAAAATCCTTTAAACCGTCATATTTCCGAGTTTGTTTTTTTCCAAACCATCATGGGCTATTATTTAGCTGCTGTTAAAGATAGAAAACAATAGCCCTTAGTCTAGCGACAAGCTAGAGTGCAAGTTAGGCTTTACACGGTGATGAATAGAAAATATTCTCACTGAATTGTAACAGAGTGGACATTTTGAATGTTATAAAATGCCCTTGATGTTAATGAATAGTTTCAATTGAATGCAACAAAAACATTGATTTATATATATGCAATAATATCACATAATAAGGTTTGTTTGCGTTCTGATATAGCCATCACATTCTTATTTGAATTACTGTTTAGTTTAGTTAAGTTAATTTCATTATATATTGGACAATATGTACATGCGTAATCAAATTATAAAGATTAATTGTAATACGACTACGTCATAGGTAACAAGACATGATAGATAAACAAAGACGCTATGTGTTTTAGCCATACTATAAATGAAAGGACTTCGTAATTCAAACGCCTCAAATGCCTCATGTATATAAAACACATGTGAATACGTTCTGGTTCCGCTAAACGCTTTAAGGTCAGAATGCCAAAATGGTAGACAAGTATTATCAGCTCTTCTTAAACCTTATCTTTGTAGCAAATGTCTTATCATGTAAGCCCTACACTTATAATCTGGGTTTGCCTTTAAGTGCAAACGTATATCATACTTTACAAATACTTTTACTGATCATTGTTTCAATCTTAAACCAATATTTTTCGGACATGTACTAACCATTTTCATAATAATAATGTTATTCCAAGTTCACCATAGACAAAACTATTTTGAGTCTGTAGTCTGACGTTTATCAATTCTTTAAAAAAATGTAAATTTCATTCTTTGGATTTGAGGACTATAACTTAGATCCCATATTTCCGACTAGTTACTTAGGGCTTGATAAGTTAGTTTTATCGAAAGGATCCAATCTCTACTTTACTGAAATGCAAGGTTACTTAGATAAACAACATTTCAGCCTAAAACCTGCCTTCTCAGACAATGCATGATACACTTTTGTGAAAGAAGCTCTAGGTGTAACAATTATACCATGACATGTAAATCTTTTCACTATGTCTAAGTTTCTAGCCTTATACATAAATATCACATTTCTACTTAATCGTCCGCCTTTTATAGGCACAATGCATTTAATGGATACCTTGGTATACAATTGAGATAAACATAACCGGTTTTAGAGAACTTCTTTATAGAGTTGTCAGGCTTAATATTCTAAAGTATTTATATGATTCATATCGACTGACTTAAGTTCTGCTACAAACGGTACAAAGTCATTATAGTATCCTTCATTACAGATATATAAATATATTCTTTCTTTCTTTTTAAAAGTATACCACTAATTATGTTCATAGATTACACCTGATATGACTTTGGTTTGTTGTAGTCTTCTTTGTATATTATAAACTTAAATATATCTCTGCTTATTTTTTTCATCCTATGTTTTTCCGTGCTTTTTACAGACTCGAGTCTTAAATGTACGTCGTGATATTCATTTCTTTAATCAAAAATGCCTTAACACAATCCTTTACAAATATATCAATTTGACCAGAAGCAGCGTCTGCTACAAATTATCATGTGTGTAAACCACGTATTTGATTGTAGTAGAAAATCATAAAATATTTAAAACCAGTCTTATACTCAGACTTATGAGGCTAATTAATATGGGTCAAGTTGATCTAATTGATATGGTGTGTATTCTAAAATGCTGTAAAGAAACTCATAACCTGAAAAAGCAGAGTATATTGTCACAAAAATATATTCGACAATGTTGGGACTGATATTTCGGATAACGAAGATGAAATAAGCTCTTTTTATTTCAGTCCAATAGATTTCTGATGGGTTTAAAATATGTCTTAATAGAGCGACGAGAAGTTCAATGATAATGTTCTTGCGTTAGTCTTGCATGTTTCAATTAGGAAATAATCGCAATACGACCAGCATAACACGATACCCCTCCCCTGAGTATTTGATTGTGAGCCTAATACTACAAAACCTCTGCAATTAATTATCGCCACACATCACTTTGTTATAAAAGAATGTCACCGCAACACGATAGCTATGGTTGGCTAGGAAAATACCACATAATGACCAACCTATCAAATTGACATCAAGGTCAGTAGGCTTGGAGGTCATTTTTAAGTATATGCATGTGGGAGGACGGCATGAGCATCGTATGAAACTGACCAAGTACATCTTTGGATAAAAAGGATCTGTCACAAGTCGTATAACACAATTATATTTAACAAGTTCTGGGAAAAGCGAACTACATGCACTGGCGTGCTTAATAAAGTATTTCCTGGACGCGTTGAAAACAGGGTATTATTTTTTATCACATCTTTTTTCTAGTAAAACATAACAAGTAAGACATATAATAAACTACCTGTTCCACGTGCGCTGATGATGAGCCGAATACCACAAACCGACAAAGCAATGCCTTTTCCAGCGCTACAGAAATGTATATCCGGATAATGTATAAAAAATATACATCCGATTGTTTAAATTCCACTTATAGTTAGAGTGTATACTAAGATGATATACAGTAAGAAACACGGGATAAGCACTAGGCTATGAGTGATTTTTTCACATTTTCTTTTTATGATTTAGATTAAGAATGGACTACTTATTCAAATATATCTTTATTATATAAACATATAAGAAATAAACATATGACTTGCTGGAGTAATACCATTTCAGCAATTATTCTTTCAAATCAGTTTAAAAACATTCTGAGTGATCATCGTGTTATATTACAAAAGTGAAATACTGAAAATTACGTGATGGTTATAATAAACTAGAAACAATATATAGCAAGTGATAAAATGATATATAGTTACAAATTACAAACTATTTATTTACACAGCATATTATTTGTTATATTATGAATGAAATATCGAGAAACACCTCAAAAAGAAAATAAATTTAAAAGTATATATATACCATTTTCATTTCTGTATCGCAAAATAAGAATAATATGGCTCAAATAGAATGGAGTTAAAACTAAATGTCTATTGGTATCTGTAAATATAAAGATTTCTACACAGTTACGTCTGAGCGTGTGACATGAATTTAGTTGTCAAATGTCTTACAATATGCCTTCAACAGTTGTTACGAACATGATGTTGGTGTATGATCTTGGTACTCCTGCACGTGCTTCTTTAAATTGCTGTCAAGCATCAGTCACTACTTTAAATGTATTTTGTGCTTAGAACAAACCTTTTCCACATCCGTAATGCAACTATGCGTCATATGATCCTTTAATATAAGGTACTGATAAAATCGTGTTATACTTACCATTGCGAGATGTTAACGCTAAAAGGATCTAAGTGAAATTAATTGAGAAAGCAGAAACAATCTTTCCGCTTTCACCAAATAATTATAAAAGTGATTAATTGATATTTTCTAAGTATCTGGGTAAGTCACACGTTTTATGACATTGTCATTAAACCAATAAATTATGAAATATAAAACTTGGCTATTGGATTGTAATTTGAAAAAGCGTTATACAATGTGTATTATATTGACTGTGGTGCTAAGAGCTATTTAATGATTCAATAAAAAAATCCGGCTATAATGGGTAGAAGCAATTATATTTAATACACAAATTAAATTACATTAAATGGAACATAAACTTATTTATTTCACGCAGTGCACAACCATTACATTTTAAAAGAAATGCCCATTAGCCGTTGTTATGTCTTTTGTCTTTTAGCGTTGCGTCCCTTTTTTGTGTATGATCCTTTATAGACAAAAACTGCTGTTCCGTTTTTTAGATGTAAATGTGTTATCATTATGAAGGTTTTAATATATATCAAAAATAAAAATGAAATCAAATTCAAATGAAATGGCGCGGGTTGTCGGTAAATGTTTGGTATAAGCAGAATTTATTTTAGAAACTAGTACGTCAAACATGACCTCTCAATCGGATACAAAACGAAATGTATCTTATATACCAATTTACTCGGGTACGATTTAATCACGATTTTGAAGATTTGATGATTAAAAAACGCCACGCGTGTGTCAAAGTTAAACCAGCGCTGAGATTAAATGTTGGCTTGGTTGCGAGCAATACCAAGCGCCTATGGGTGGAAGAGCAATGCGAAATATACGAAACAAACTTTTTTTCTAATACTACAATGATTTATCAATGGAACACCGTCTTTTCTCACAGTCGCTTATTGTTGAATGTATGTACGTAGGGATAGAGCCCATTTGACAGAGATAAAAAACGGAATCGCACGATTTGGATTAATCTGACCAGCTTACCAGTGGTACACGGGGTCTCACGAGTATAAAAATGTATTATAAATTTCTGTCACGGACGCATGTAGACTACTGGGCATGAACATTGTCGATTTAATTTTAAATTTTCAAATATATATTAGGGATAAAAGCAATCGCAAGCCACCATGGTTAACCCTCCCGGTCTGACCTACCCTACAGTATAATGCAGGTTGGTCGGTTATACTATCCTCATTGCCTGATCAATTTGTAATGAATATACCAAGGATGTACTTCATTCATCAATAGACTGTGCCTTAAATAATGATAACCTTTAAATCCAGCGTACCTTCATTACAAAGTCGAAACTTGAACACTGTTTTGTTTTGTATGATATGTAAATTTTATAACACGCATAATAATATATTTATTAAGTAGGATATGAATAAGTATCATTTTAAAAAAGTAAAAGGCTTAACCGGTTGCATTTAATCTCTGTTGTAGCACAACGTCGACAGACAATCAATTATAGCAAATAAATATTGGGTATTTAATCCGTTTAGACTTCTCTTGTAGCAAATATCAAATTATTGCAACGAAATATTGCTGAATTGTTTAACACCATATTATTTCGCTATATATTATCTCACACAACATTGCCTAAGTTTCAATAACAGCATTGGAGCCACATTTCTGCAAGAGCTCCTAAACCTTTTGACAAATAAAGCATACACAATTGGATTGATAACATGATTTAAGAAGTATATGCGAAAGAAAAACGAAAACAGAGTAAACTCACTTGGTGACATATTGACAATTTCTCCAACTTTTAGAGTCAGTAAATTATGCGTAACATACGTAACAATAAACACAATAGTCAATATAAACCAAATAATGGTCTTTGTTGGGAGATGTCTGGTGCTCTTTGGTCGACCATATCTGTTACAGATCTGTTCGATACTCCCCGTATGGTTCGAACCACCATTCTGCAGCGTACAATTTGATGGCGAACCGTTATTCATTAGAATGGGCACTGACATGTTACTTCCAGTATTCTCATTTATCCCTATTTGTTTACGGTTGGTCTCCGGTGTATCATTACAAATTGTATTTTGAAAATAATTTCCAGTGCTAAACACCGTTTCAAGCGAAGAATGTGTTCGCTGCACTGAGATAGCTTTCATTTGTTTAGCAGCTTCTCTCATCACAAATATATACAGCACTATGTACGTCACTGAAATTCCGACCAGTAAAATGATGAATGTGAATTTATAGATTGTTCTCCAAATGGATTTATCGTACTTATCTTCTGTTTCACATAGATGTATAGTCGTGTTTCCTCCATGTATATTCGTCATATTCGTTGTTTTTATTCCACACATAATAGTTCCAGGTATAGCGAAAAGTATAGGGAATACACAAGCAACCACTATCAAAACTTTTACTGCAATGGCTGGTGTCATTTGTTTCTTAAATGGCTGCACCACCTTTCTAAACCTATCTATTGATATTACCAAGAGGGCGAGACACGAGGAAGATGCCCCAAACACGTTGAAAAAACACTTCACTTTGCACGTTACTACGTCTCCAAACTCAAAGTATTTCCTCTGTTTCACCATCTCAGCGGGTATCAAAATTAAACATATCACCAAGTCTATCACTGCAAGTGTTAGAACGAACACTTTGAAATTATTCCTCTTGTAATCCCGACTCAAAGAGAACACGAGTAGAATTATAAGATTACCGAAAAATCCGAAAACGGCAAGGAACCCAAAGGCTATTGTAAGCGGAAGTAATGCTCTTGCATAACGATCGTTCAGATCGTCTAAGCTCTCTGTCTGATAATCTGTGTTATTCTTCATGTTCTCTTTCAGTCCTTGTCAAACTGTAATTATTCAGTTAGTGTCAGTGATTTTCCTTATGTGTTTCTGACCAACAAATGCCTTGCCAAGGCCAAATGGCGCATTTTGCACTTCACAAACACTGTATTTCCAACAAGTATATACATTATTCAGGATATAAATTCCTATAAGTGTTGGTCTATTTTTCCCATGGCGCAAACTTAAAATTCAGTGCCTTTACAATCAATTCATAAATATATACATATATTCCAATATTTCACATCTGACATTTATCCCGTCTTCATTGAATAAGCGATAAGACAATTTAATTTCACAAAGCGCGGTGTAAGTTGAACGGGATAGGTGTCATCGATATATCTTGCTCATTTAAAATATTCATATATTTGTCATGATCTGTGTGAATAAAATCATAAAACTTAGATACGTAAATGACACTCTTAAATGAAATTTACACTCCATTGTTATTGTAGCATTTCAAATCCTTATACCAAGTACAATCATAAATTATGTAACTTGAATACTTTTAAACGACGTTTATGTGCTTTTTTCACTCAGTGCATATGCTTCATTTATGAGCTTTAGATAACTGAAACAAAGTCTAGATTAATAACACAACTATGAAACCAGCAGTTGAAATAATTTGAATTATTGTTTTGGTTTTCAAATCTAATTTCTTCCATCTTCAATCCTCTACAATCTTTATGAATGTTCACACACAACAATTGGTAAATCCTCTACGCTTTATACTTTTCAACATCTGTCAATTGAACTATCGGCAGAAAAGCATGTTGTAAAGCAACTCTATTAGGCTGGTCAGCACTGATAGCGCGATGATCGAATATAATCAGATAATTGAGAATGGGCGCCGAGCGTCGGCTGTAAACGAATTTATTAACCATAAAACTAATATTTATTATAGAAATTCACTACCGATTAAATCCAATTCGATGATATAGTATCAGTAGTCGAATTTGTACTGTGTCCGATTATTCAACACCATTTTTGGGAATAACCGAACGGATATGTAAGAGAAAAGGACGCTCAATGATTTCATTGATTGTATTTGTTTTTACCAAATTTTATCTAAGTATATAACCATAATCAGTCTCTTGTATCTGCAATAACGTTTCTTAATTCCAAACTATCTGATAACAAAACCCGTCCTCAAAAACGATGTATTCCTTAATCCAACTCTGCTTAAGATAGCAAACATGTTGTTGTTATTTTTTCATTTAGAAAGTGACACATGAAAATAAATTGATAGTGATATTATTCATAAAGTTATGTCCTGATTTCGAATTATTATCTGAAATATCTTATTTCCGATTTCCATATTTGTTACGGATAATTATTAATGAACAGCTATTTGTTTCTTGTCTGGGAACCACATTTGTCCTAATGGATTACGCGCGTACGTGTGATATATGTCACAGTTATAATTGTCTACCAATATGGTATCCAAACTGTACTGTATTGTATTGGTCGGAATATGTAATACCAAATATTGTTTTTAACCGGATTGTATGTGAAAAAAATAAAATGTATTTGCTTATAATTCAGTTCACAAATTGTCCCACTTCTTATAATCATCCCAGTAATATACACTCTTTATGAAATTATATATTACCCTAATTGTGCTAACGAGGATCATTGAAGCTTGCTTCTTACTGTCTTAAAATAGGCATGCAATGACGAAGACATAATGGACCCACGACATTGTCCTTGGTGAGGTTAAGGCTTTGCATTCATGTTATATTGTAGTGCACACACTGCAAGCGCAGCATATCGCACACGTTATCTTAATCGAGCGGCTGTTAGCGTTAACTGAACTCAGGGCCGTTTGTGTTGACATTGTTTAAAAGTTCCAAGGCCAAACCCCAAGTATTTAAATCCATAACAAAACATTTGTGGTGATATTTTTTCAAGTCATGTAAACAGTTCTTGTACATATATTGTATATATTGTAGACCGAATACCATATGTTTTAAATTTGAATGAATCCGAACTTTTTGAAAAGCGTTGGTGCAAAGGGAGAGGTTCATTCATTTAAACCAGAGATTGATGATGTACTAAAAGCACCGATTATATTTGAATATATATATGTGCCGTACATAAGTAACATAATGAACTTTATAAATTGATAAACCTTTAATATGTACTTCCATTTTTCTGCATGCTTCCTGTCTTCTGTGTATATCCTCCAACCAATATGGCATGTTTGTATACTACATACAAAATAATGATATTCGGTAGGTACAATATACGTATATGGCTCATTTAAAAAAGAATTGAATGTCCACAATATTCCACGATCAAGTGCACACCATATCATTACTAAACAGCGGCGCGCCTGAATCATTTGTAATTGTATGGCCATATATTCATATTAGCCGTCGACATGTAAATGTCTTTCATTAGTTTGGTCAGGAAATGTTACACTTGGAGCAAGCGTGAGAGATGAACCCTCCGGTAGGATATGTTTAAAAATTCAGCAGTGAAAAAGCACTTTTCCAGCTATCTGACCGCCGACATTCAGTGAATAAACGATATTTCTAACTACCCATAGAAGAGTAGTTGCCAAAACGTTCTGACGTATACCTTAATACTCAATGTACTGCACTTTCATTTGCTATTTGAGTATAAATGGGAGAGGTGACCCTTCCGGTAGGATATCTTTAAAGATTACAGCACTGAAAGAACCATTTTCAGCTTTCTGATCGACGACATTCAGTGAATTAACCGTGAATTTTAACCATTTTGCCAGTTCACAATACATTTAATGCGATGTCATTTCAAATACTGCGACACTCAAGAGATTTGTCAACGTAATAAAGTTTATGGTTATAAACAGACCCGATTTAATGCACAATTTTCAATAAAACCAATCCCATTCAATTTATTTCAGCGTTATTACACTTTATGCAAGTCTCGAGAGATTTATTAAACAGAATATATGATCATTCTCCTAGGACCTTATATTTGCACATCATACAGTAAATGTTAGTGTTACAAATTGCAAGCGAAATACACTTCATCTCACTATCAATATTAAGAAGAAGAGAAGGCAGCTTAAATATAAGCGTTGTGGAAATTTCGAAAAGCTAAAATCAAAGACACCGCGTGACTTTTGGCGGTATTTTAAAAGTAATGGTATCTCAAGAACAAAAAGTATTCCATTATCTGGTTTTAAATCGCATTTTGAGACGATGTATTCTGAGATGAATTTTAACCTACATGCAGAATCAGAAGATTTTAATAGGTCTCATGATTCTGATGAAAATGACCCCGAAAATTTAGACGCTGTTTTTACGTTTGATGAAGTATGTAAAGCTATTAAAATTCTTAAAAGTAGGAAGTCTGCTGGAGAAGATAAGCTGCTAAATGAGTACTTTATTGAAGCTAGCGATATTTTAGCTGCCTTTATTACAGATATACTCAAGAATTCTAGATTGTGGAGTGTGAACTAAAGGCATTATTATTACTATGCATAAAAAAGGAGATAAAATTGATGTAGCGAATTACAGAGGGATAACTTTGTTGAGTAACTTTGGGAAACTATTTACTTGTGTTCTAAACCAGAGGATAACTACCTGGTTTGAGGAGAATAATACCATATCTAATGCGCAGTTTGGATTAAGGAAAGGAAGGTCCACTGTCGAGGCTGTTTTTATTCTCCATTCACTTATTGAAATTTATTTAAATGCAAATAAACGTTTGTATTGTTGTTTTATTGATTTGAAACGCTGTTTTGACTCGATATATATAAATGCGTGGTGGTTTAAGCTAAAAAAAATTGGCCTCAATGGTAAAATACTGAGAATCATATGCAATATGTATCAATATGTCGAGCATGTGTCAAAGGATGTGATGGATACTCAGAATACTTTGACATAGCATTAGGCTTAAGGCAGGGGGAGATAATTTCTCCCATAATGTTTTCATTGTACATCGAAGACCTAGAGATATATTTACAAAATAATAATAAATTGTGGCATAGACATTAATGATTTATGTCTTATACAGTTATTTTTTGCAAACGATATGTGTATACTAGGCGCGACACCACAAGATCTACAAACCTCGTTAGATATGCCTTTTGAATATTGTACAACCTTGGGCTTAGAAGTAAACGTTGATAAGACGAAAATAGTAGTATTTAGAAAAAGAGGTGCCTTAAAAAGAAATGAGTTATCGACATACTGGTACTGAAACCGTCGTAAATGATTTTAATTATCTAGGGGTCACGTTAAATTATACTGGTAATTTTAATCTTAATATACAGGCTTTGCATGGAAAGGCATTGAAAGCAATGAGTAAGCTGCTAAGCAAGCTTAAGCAATATGTGACTATGCCAAAAGTAGCGTTACAGTTATTCGATGCGTTTGTTTCCCCCAATTGTTTCATATTGGTGTGAAGTTTGGGGCTTTAGTAAATCTAAACTTTTAGAAAATATTCATTTTAAATGTTGTAAAACATTACTTGGTGTTAGACAATCCACTAGCAACGTTGCTGTATACGGAGAGCTAGGGCTAGGGCGTTTTCCACTGTATGTATATAGATATATTAAAATAATTAAGTTTTGGTTCAAGTTGTATCAAACGGACAACATCGGGAGACCATCGAAAAAATCTGCAGAATAAATGATAGACCACAGAAAACCAAACATGTTCCTACAAAGACGATTATTTGGTTTATTTTAACTATTGTGTTTATTGTTGCGTATTGTACGCATAATATACTGACTTTGAACGTTGGAAAGATTGTCAAACAATTCCGAAGTTCTTGTAGAAATGTGTTTCCTATGTTGTTTTCAAAACAGAGGCTATGATATGTAAGATAAAATAGTGTTCTATAAATAAATATTGAATCACTGAGGACGATTGTAATTTCCTGTGTTCGTTTGGAAGAGAAATACCCAAAACGATTATATGCTCAGAAATATAATAATTTCTTAAAATGGGCATACTGTCCACAAAATAGTTTTAACGCAACCATTATAGACTGTATCTTTTACTCTATCGGGGTAAGACATAAGATATCAAATCTAGTGTCAATTTCAGCAATATTTAAATTACTACCGGACTCAGTCTCTTTAAAAATGGGAGTTTAAACAACGTAATATGTGAGTATGGAGCGATATTTTATTGCGGCACCCACACAACTTCTTTAATACCAATGCTAAAATAAATACTAAGCCAATAGTCGAAAATTCAAAAATAAAAACTGTTTAAAGACAACGCTACCAGATGCCGAGGCTCAAGTCGAACGTACGGTTTGGTCTAGCAGCGAAAATCAAGAAGTTTTCTGTTTCTTTTTATGCTCAAATTTAAGAGAGAAAAATATTAAATGGGCGTAAATTGCAAATTCGCGTGAGAAACAGAACGCCTTGATATCATCTTTAAGACGCCATTTCAAATTCTAGCATAGTGAATGTTCCTTAATATTATTTAGCAACATAGAAACCAAAACCAAACCACTGTAAGAGCAGTAAA